>NC_063049.1:41985002-42285002 GCF_018812025.1 Megalobrama amblycephala
ATCAGCTGGGTATCAGAGAGCAGCGCAGCTCACCTGAGACTCACGCTTTTGCCAGGAACCTTGTGCTGGCTATTCATCGAAAGATATGAATTATAAAGAAGGTGTAATTAAATTTGAGATAGATAAAGCACCTCGATGAAGACCTGTTTAGGAGAAGCACCACCTCATTTTATGATGATCTGATAAGACTTTTGGTAATGTTTAATTTGTCAGGGAGAGGACGGAATATATATATATATATATATATATATATATATATAGGGTCTTTAGGGTCAGTACAGGATGCATTAAATTGATCAAAAGTGACAGTGAACATGTTTAAAATGTTACAAAATATTACTATTTCAAACAAATGCTGTTCTTTTGAACTTTGTATTCATCAAAGAATCCTGAAGAAAATGCATCACGGTTTCCAAAAAACTGTTTTCAACATTGATAATTATCAGAAATGTTTCTTGAGCAGCAAATCAGCATATCAGAATGATTTCTGAAGGATCATGTGACACTGAAGACTGGAGTAATGATGCTGAAAATTCAGCTTTGATCACAGGAATAAATTACAATTTAACATTTTTTTTCCAAATATTTTTGATCAAATAAATGCAACCTTCTTTGAAAAACATTTTAAAAAATCTCACCGAACCCAAACTTTTGAACTATAATACAGTATGAAAATTCAATGAAAATATGGTTTCTACATAAATAACCATATGGTGATGACTTTTTTTTTTTGGATAATCCAGTACATACTTCACAAATGACAGAAAATTCATCCCATTTGATCTTTTTCTCTTCTCTTCTTATTGTTACATAATGTGAAGCAAAAACAGCTTCACATTATGTAACACTTCAGTTCAAAACAAAAGACTTAAAAAGCAAAAGTAATACAATAAAAAGGCAAAGTTCTGCCTAAAACACACCCCTTAACATCATAACATCCATCCTTGATCTGAAAATGAGTTTTTCAGTAGTTTTTGATGATGAGAAACGGTTTCTTGTAAGGCCTCTGAAAACAGTTTTAACAAGGTTACCTCTATTTGCAATCCCTTCCAAGTCACCTTGAAAGCAAATCAATGTGTGTGCGCAGCCGATGACACAGTCATCACGATCACACCGCACAGCTGTCATGACCCCTGGTAAACAGAGTTTGTTTAGCACTTCCAGGGCGCGGTGTGGATGAAGAGGTTTGTGGGTAATGGGCTCTGATGTCACATCAGTGTTGTAGAGCATATGGAGATGTCAGCTCGTGTGCAGTCTTAATGGAGTCGTTACACCTGTGCACCCTGACACCTCACTCCCGGCTCATGATGGATTACAGCGCTCATGCAAAGCTGATGAGCCATCTAGTTGTTTTTTATTTTCGATACACTTGCTCGTAGTGTCGTTCCTGAACAGAATCTGGTGCTTGAACTAGCTGTTTGTAATGAAGGTTTACTGATGAGACAGAGCCTAGTGTGTGTTATAAATGATGCTCATTTGATTTCCATTAGATATTCTGACATAATTGGCTCCAATATATAATATTCATTGTGATTTATATGCTTGAGAGGAAAATCCAGAAACCAGTATATCATCAATTCTGTTCAAATTATGGAAAATTCTATTTCCATTAGATATTCTGACATAAAATAGATCCGATAACATAAAAATAAGTTGTTGTTTTTTTTAATTGGGGCGAATAAAACTATCTTGTGTGAGTCAATTTTACAGAGGTGTAAAGAGTACCTGAAAACCATACTTGAGTAAAAGTACAGATACCTTACACTGAAAATGACTCCACTACAAGGTACAAGTAACCAATTCCAATATGACTTGAGTAAAAGTCTGAAAGTATCTGATTTTAACAGTACTTAAGTATTTTACTCATGCTGAATGTAGGCTCAGAGATGCACTAGTCCTGAGAGACATACCAGTGAAAATAAGAAACAATTGATTTGTGAGATGAGAAATCAAGCTTATTTTCTAAAATCAAAATAAAACTGAAACAACTCAATGTTGCAATAAATCAAGGTCGACACAACAACCTTTTAAATGTCTACAAACTCTCAAGTCTCAGTTGAGCTCAAGTGCACAAAAAGGTCATAAGTAAACCAATATTCTTCAAAAAGGTCTTGTCAATATAGCAGATAAATAAAACAATGTTAAGTAAAATTAAATAGTCAGAGTCTACTGTATGTGCTGATTTGAGCCTCATCACCGGCTGCAGTCATTTCCTCATCTAATAAATCAAACACCTGCGATCAGCAAATACCTGCTAATGCGCTCACATTCACGTAAAGTATCCTTGTTGACACGTTTTGGGTGAGTAAAGGCAAAATGCACAAGATATAGTACCTTCAATGCCTTTAGATGGCATTATCGTTTCTTTATAGCAGAAACAAACTGCTGCAGAAAAAGTTAGGTGTCATGAAAAATGTAATGTGTAATTGCATTACTCATCACAAATGTAGTGGAGTAAAAAGTACATTTACTTGTTCAAAAATGTGGTCAAGTAGAGAGTAAAAGTTGCCAATATCTTTGATACTCAGTACAACTACAAAGTAGCCAAAAAGATACTTAAGTACAGTAACTAATTTCATTTACTCAAGTACTTTACACCTCTGCAATTTTACAATGGAAAATAGTAAATAAATGTAAATATATATATTTTTTATTAACTTGATTGTTTCTTTTAAAGGAGACCCATAATGCCCTTTACAAGATGTAATATAAGTCTCTGGTGTCCCCAGAATGTGTCTGTGAAGTTTCAGCTCAAAATCCCCCACAGATCATTTATTATAGCTTGTTAAATTTGCCCCTATTTGGGTGTGAGCAAAAACACGCCGTTTTTGTGTGTGTCCCTTTAAATGCAAATGAGCTGCTGCTCCCGGCCCCAGAAGAGGGCGGAGCTTTAACAGCTCTCGCTTCGGTTGCTCAACAACAACAAAGCTGGAGAATCTCACGCAGCCAAAATGAGGATTGTCAGTAACGGTTAAATTGACGCTTGTTTGTGATACAGTCCGGTGTAAAATGACAGCATGGCAGCGTCTCAGGGGCGGGTTTATGTAAATTTTAGGGTTAGTGATGTCACTAACCCAGGAAGAAGCTTGTTGTAGTCCCTACCAGTCCTTAAACAGTGATTTCTGTAAAAGAAAATATCTCCCTTTGCATTGAACTTTGAGCGTCGTAACTTTGCAGATGTTGTTTATGATCAAACAGCAACATTACACACTAACTAAAGTTAAAAAAGTGAAATAATAATCAACCACCCCTTTAATGAATTGCAATTTATACACTTGGGAAATGTCTAACATATTTCCGAATTTGCTGACTCTAAGTTTATCCTGACAATAGAATGAAACGCTCTCTTCTTCACTCCAATTGTCGCATTTTCTGTCACCGTTTGACATTTTCCCCCTCAAACGCTGAAACACTTAAACACTTTATACATTGTGGGGTGTCTCTGTGACTGTCCAAAGCACGTGAATATGAGGCACGCTAGTGTTGTCACTTGCTAAGCATCTAGTGATAACATTCTAACACTGCATCATTTCACACTGTACACGTTTGGCACCGCAAAAGCGGTACTAACCCTGGTAAAAATTACAAGTGTGAAACGTTCCTTTACCCGGGGTTAAAAGTGGAGTTTAGAACAACGCTAACCCCTAGAGTTGTAAGGGCTTTTTTTGACCACTTAGCAACCATCCAGAACACCCTAGCAACACTAGTGAAATTTGCACAAGCAAGCACCACCATATTATTATAAATACTTAGAAATCATATAAATGTAAAATTAAAATTTGTACAATCAAGCACCATATTATTACAAACTGAATGCTGTCAATAATCATCCATTTTTATGTCATTATTATATAAGCAGTATTTTCTCCTTTCTAAGGGGCCATTCACACAGAACGCGTCTTTGCGTCTAAAAACGTTAAACATAGAACGCGAGAGTCTCGAGACGCGCCTTTGAGACGTGATGCAATAATGACAATAACGGAAATAATAGAAATAGGCAAACTGCAGAATTTACAGATACAAGTTTTGACATGGAAAAAAGAAAATAAGATAATAATGAGCACCTCCTCCACCATGTTGCCATTATATAAAACAGTTGTCATGCCAACTCGCAACACTTTCCCCGCCTCCAAGGTCTTCTGATTGGTCCACTGTTTTGGAACTGACATTGATGAGCGGCGCTGCGTGTAAAAGTTGAAATTCTTTCAACTTGACACGGCGTCTTAAAAACGCGGTGCTCATGTCTGAGGCGCTGCAAAAGACGCGAGCGTAACGGTCATGCACGTCCGTCAAGTGCGTGTTTACATAGAAAAACAATGGGAAAGTAGCGCATTGGAATAGAAAAACGCATTCTGTGTGAACGGCCCCTAAGACAGCATTACATGCATCTCTCACAGAGGATGGGACCTAATAATGCATTGCAACAAGCTGGATGACAAAATCCAAGAAGGTGGACGAAACAAGACATGCTGATTATAAATCATTTTATACCAAAAAAAAAAAAAAAAACTGATTTTTTACCCAATATTTGTATGCACTAAATATTTTTATGCTTATGAGAGTATCACATCCTTATCTAATACCAACATCTACTGACGCTTCATGTGAGAATCACCATTTCTCCCTTTGTAGAGCGAAAATTAAAATACTTTTAAGTTATCATGCTGCCTTAGCGGATGCTGGCTATGCAGGCAGTTGGCAGCTCACTAGGCTTTCGAACACATCTGGAGATGCCCGAGAGAGAAAGAGATTGAATTTATGATAATCTTGGGCCTAATGGCCTCACCGTCACATTCTGCCACGGAAATGAGATCTGTGTGTGTCTGAAGCCTGTATTGAGAGCATTCAGGATCCATACAAGTCAGTTCAGCACAGTTAGACGGAGCTCAGATACATGACAGATGAGTCTCTGGCCTTCACTTAAGCTTAAAAAAGAAAATATAATTTGATTCAATAAAGAAGCATCATCTCTGCCAATTACAATACTAAATTAAAAGTTTGTGACTTAAAAGGATAAATGGATAAACTTTCCCCATTTAACATTAAATAGTCACTATTATCATTAAATGGACTTAAACTGCACATGATCAGACTGTTTTTGTTTTCCATTTGTTTGCAACATTTATAGAACACGATCAAACATTTAACAACATTTATATAAAACACCACAAACCACTACTAGCATTTAATAAATGTCATACGTTTCATAATTTCTTGAAGTGAAATAAGTCCAGATGATGCCTCTTTTCTCTGTCATACTCTGCTCTCTGTCCGAGACAATAGCTATCCTATTTGCTATCTTTTCAAACGGAAGTCACAAGCACTATTGCGCAACATGTCAGAGCACATTTACTAACCACTGGCCCTCTGCAGTATTTTTTATAAAAAATATATATTTTAGTCCCTATGACAATGTCATTGCTTGCATTTTTGTGACAGACAGCGCAGGTCATCGTGTCACTCGCAGCGGCAAATACAAGATGAGCCCGTCTGCGTCTCTCGGTGAAACTGCACCTGTCATAAAAATGTGAAGGCACATCATCGACATTTAGTTTTTGGTTTTGTGCTTGCGTAATAATGTGAGGAATATTACACATGTAGTTCTGGAGGAAATGAACCTAGATATGCTGGGTGAAGTTGGTATGATTTCTTTAGTCGATGGTTTGTATGTGTTTGATTTAAATCATGCATGTTACTGACAAACATTCTTCAACATAAACCACCTAAAGTTGCAGTTCCTAATAAAATAAATGTTTTATTTAATTGCCAAACCTATTTTACTTGCACGTGTCGCTTGGTGAGTGTTAATTAAGGATGCTGTGTGTGCTATATTAAGATTAAACTTTCTACCACATGACATGCATGTACGTAGCAAAAAAACAAACAAAAACAAATTAGATGTCTTTAATAACTCAATTGTTTCTTCTATATATCAATGAGATTAACTGGAGAGCAAATGGAGAAATCTTTAAAGTTTATACTGTATATACAGTATGTGAGTGGTAAGATATATATTTCATTCTTAATTAAAAGTCCCAATTAAAAATATAGCTGCGAGCTGCAATTAGCGGGGTACATGCGCTTTAAGGCCTTTAAGCACGTGTAAAAAGGTATAATGTTTTATTTAGCAAGCCTGTAACCATCTCGATTATAGATGGAAAAGACCATTTATAGCCAAAACAGGCAATTTACCATATGGTTTATAAAGGTTATTGAGGTTGAACCAAAAACCTAGGACTAGTTCGCCAAAGTTGGTTTTCGAAATAATCTTCAATATTTAATGAATGATTTGATTAACAGAGGTGTTTCTAGAGGCAAAGTTGTTCTACCATGTGGTATGAATGTGGTGGGCAAAAAAATCGTGCGATGCATGATCCTTTACGCACGTGAAAAATGTGGCCGATTTCTTTCGATTTCTCACAGGCCTCTCGGGCCGTGAGTCAAACAGTTTCAAAGAGTTTCGTTCCGATTGGCCTCCATTAACCTTGTCTGATAGCTGCTCAGACTTCATTGGCTGATGGTGGACATGTTTTTTGAGATGTGTCAATGTCCTGATAGACAGTCATGGCACCTCAGACGAAGACAAGTCGATCAAACTAACGGTGAAGTAGTTATAGCCATTTTCATGTTTTTTTCCTGTTATAGCGCCACCAAGCGGCCAGTCGCCACATCCTTTTTCACACAACCACAGAATGAGCTCTTACATAGGTGTGTTGAGTTTGGTGAAAATATCTCATTCCGTTCACGAGTTATAGCCATTTTAGTAAACGTGGCTCCACCCACTTCAAACATTTTGGCGGCCCTTAGGTACGGTGGCCCAGTAGTGCACAACACAACGAAATTAAAAAAGCAAACATAAGTTCACAACACAATGGAATAAAGCCACAACACAACGGAAATGCTCCCGACCACTAGGGGGCTCTCAGAGCTCGATATTGTTAGTATTCCTTGCCAATGTTTTATAGAATCGACAGTGATATGAATACCACGATTAGTTTCAACAGTATATAACCACTGTATATCGACATGAAATATTAATTCAAAATCACTTGAGTGCACAATAGCTTCATATTTATACCTGTGAACGATTTGACGCGCTACCACGGCGAATGATGAAGGGAACGTCTGACAGTTCCACCAAGTGGTTAAAACGTATAATCTGTATTCATTACAATGACTTTGTTTAACATTTAAAAACAGACATATTCAAATTACAAAGCTTGTCAGTCTTACCAACAGGAAGTAACAAGCTTTGTAATTTGAACATGTCTGTTTTTAAATGTTAAACAAAGTCATTGTAATGAATACAAATTATACATTTTAACCACTTGATGGAATTGTCAGACGTTCCCTTCATCCGTGGTAGCGCATCAAATCATTCACAGGTATAAATATGAAGCTATTGTGCACTCAAGTGATTTTAAATTAATATTTCATGTCGATATACAACGTTTACATACTTAATAGAAATGACTTTATAGAACATTGGCAAGGAATACTAATATTAACGAGCTCTGAGAGCCCCCTAGTGGTCGGGAGTATTTCCATTGTGTTGTGGCTCGATTTCGTTGTGTTGTGAACTTATGTTTGCTTTTTTAATTTCATTGTGTTGTGCACTACTGGGCCACCGTACTTAGGGACCGTGAATTAAAATTTCAACTTTTTCTTTGATAACTATTGACAATCAAACTCTAGAGTATCTTGCTGCACTGGTTTGGTTCCGATCGGGTTAAAAACCTAGGACTAGTTCGTAAAAATAGTTTTTTTCAAAAAATCCAAAATACCCGAAAATTTCGAATCTGAGCCAAGGATTCCAACAATATGAGACATTTGAGTCTACGCCTAATGGTTTAGGAGTTATAAGCGATTTCATATTTTTCACCGCTGTAGTACCCTTGTCAGGCCGATTGGGGTGAGCCTTGGTGACGTTGCAGACGGTATGAGTACTACCAGTCTCTACGACTTAAGATCACTTTTAGGGAAGAATGCTGATCATTGGAAATTTTAACAATTGCAATAGGGTTTCAGCGCTACACACTCGAACCCCTACAAAATAATGTCTCATTTGCCTCTCAATGAGATTAACTGGAAAGCACATGGATACTTTTGCTTTCAGATTTTTCTTTTTAGATAAATGCTCCAGTAATCTTTGGAGTTTCTCAAAAATATCTCACACTTAATGCATTAGTTAACATGAACTAACAATGAGCACTATATTTTTAAAGCATTTATTAATGTTGTTAATAAAGTTAGTAAAAATCGAATTGTTCATGTTAGTTCACAGTGCATTAACTAATGTTACCAGATACAACTTTGAATTTTAAAAATGTGTTAGTAAATGTTGAAATTACCATTGACTTGGATTAATAAATGCTGTAGAAGTATTGTTCGTTGTGAAACCTTTTTTGTAAAGTGTTACTAAATTATGATGACAGAGCTATAAAACTTTCCTCTGGTCATGGACAGGTCTCCATACACTTCTTCCAAACAAACACTCGTGCTGTGCATATGTCGGAGAGGTTGCATTTCACCATCCGTTATTGCATCCTTATCATGAGTTTGCTCCACCGTGAACATGTCAAAGCACGTGTTTGTTGCATCTGTCAGTATCTGCTCACGTAAAGTCACGCATCCTTTAAAAGACAACAGTTGACACCGATCTAGCGTGCCGGAGCTAAAGAGATAATGAGACATTCACCGCTCCACCTGTGCACAGAAACGCCGCAGGATCTGAGCCATGTGGCGGGCGAGGGTGTTGGGTTTCGCTCGCTCCATCCCCTCCGTGAAGGGCCGACCCGAGGGCTTTATCCTCGTCTTTCTTCCCTCCATGCGCAGCTGAAGGCTGGTGGATGGAGGGCTCTGAAGGTACAGTGTAACAGCAGGTGCAGGATGGTTGCTCCTGAAAGGGCAGCATGCATTATTAAAGGGCCGCCACCTCTTTGGTTACTCTTGCATCTGTTGTGAAATAGTGACGTGTGTTTGGCTGGGTCAGATGCATGCATGTCTGGCAGAGAGAGTGACAGCTGTTGGCCAATCAAAATAAAGATCATTCAAAACATATCAAGTTTATTTTGAGATCAGATGTCGTCAGGACAGTGTTCTGCAAAACTATGACTGCATAAACAGCTAAGTATCTGAATATAGTGCTGTTGTACAAATGTAGATGTTTTCAAAGCATTAAAGGAATAGTCTATTCAAAAATGTACATTTTCTTTTGTAACTTCAACTTCATCTTCAATGAAGCGCAAAACATTAGGTAGAAAAGCTGCACTTTTCTTTACAACCCAAGTTGACAGTTTATACTGAAAAGCTCCAAAAACAAAAAAACAAAAAAAACAACAACAACAAAAAAAACCCCTTTATGCAACACTCCAAAAAATGCTGGGTTAAAAACAACCCAAGTTGGGTTGAAAATGGACAAACCCGTTGGTTGGGTTAAATGTTTGTCCAACATGCTGGGCAGTTTTATTTAACCCAACTATTGTTTAAAAATGACTATGTGTCTGGCTTAAAATGAATGCAAAGTATGTTGGAAATTTAAAATAAGACACATAATTACTAGAGGCAACAATAATAGTCAAAAAGTGAACATTGAGTTAAATAAAACTACCCAGCAGGTTGGGCAAACATTTAACCCAAACATTGGGTTAAAACAACCCATTCGCTTGGATTGTCCATTTTCAACCCAACTTGGGTTGTTTTTAACCCAGAATATCATAAATTAAATTCATATAACTTTTCCAAGTCTTCTGAAGTCATATGATGAATTTGTGCAACAATGAAGAATAGTTCACCCAAAAATGATGACAGAATTTTTATTTTTCGGTGAACTATCCCTTTAAATCTAATTTGTGCTTCTTGTGTTTAAAAAAACGCACCTTTATACAAGTCAGACCAATGCTATAAGTTAATGAAAGAAAGAATATGGGGATGGAATGATAAGAGAGTGAGTAAAGGATGATAAAATCAATTTAATTTAAATTAAAATTTAAATTTAAAATCTATTTTTGGGTCAAATATTTGTTTAAGAGGCCATATTTTGCCCTTTTACAAAGTCTTGATTTTGTTTCTGGGCTCTACTAGAACAGGTTTTAATGCTTGAATGTTAAAAAACACATTATTTTCCCCATATTCTTCATTGTTGCAGCTCCACTCTTTCTAGTATGTCAGTAATGCTCTGTTTAGTCTCTATGAAGCTCCTCCTTCTGAAAAACTCAGTGTGCTCTGATTGGTCGGCTGGACCAGTGTGTTGTGATTGGTCAAGCGATTCGAGGGTGTTTGGAAAATGTCCCGCCCCTTACCATAACCGCGAGTTTCAACACACTATTAACTAACTCAACCAGGCCCCGCCCCTTCTTGTCTTGTGCGGGAATTATTTAAATGAGGAATATATTGTGAAGACTACAATGGAGGTTTCATAGAGTGACTTTGTAACTTTGCAGACCTTTTCATGCTCAAACAGCAACATTGCACACTAAAGAAAGGTGAAAATGTAAAAAAGCATAATAGGTCCTCATTATATATTCCATTTAGGCATCAACCTTTTCTCAGATGCTTCTCTATATACAATAAAAATAGAAACAAATGAGTCAATTGTTCAAACACAGTAAAAGTATAGCGCTATAAATAAACGTGCATAGCAGCTCAGATGATTTGATGAGAAATGTTTGAGTTCATATTGAGATCACAGACTTCTTCTCTCTTGGCAAACACTCTCCGTGCATGGCTGTCAAGGAGAAACAATAGATATCTTCTCTGATCTCTTCTGTTTAAGATCACATACGTTCTATTTAGCAGATATAACCAACACCCAGACCAACACTTCAGCACCAGATGGGCAGTGCATTATAAGGGGCAAATGTCTGTCCAATACATCAGGACCACTTCTAATGAAACATATCTGCTCAGCTAAGGGAAGCCTTTTTGAAAGCCATCCAGAGGCAACCTAAACCATCTGTTCCTCTGCCGCTGCCAGCATCGCCTACCGCTCCTTCTGTTCTCGGCCCTCTCGACTGTAATACAACGAGATCTTATCTGGCCCGCACATATGAAAGGAAATGGAGAATGAAAGGGAGATCACGGTGATTCCAATATGAAATCCCTATTTAGAAGTAAATCTTTCAGAGCAATGACTGTTTCTTGGGAATTCCTCATCATTGCATTACTATTCGGAGGTGAAGACGACCATTTAGTTGACTGGAACCTTGACTTACCTGGTAACGGTTTTGTATGAAGACACCTCCTAAAGTTTCAGACTGCCTTCCAAGACCTCATTCCATTACGTCTAATGATCTGGAACAAAAAGTGAGCTTTAGAGATAACTAAACAACTATTGAAAGTGATTTTCCAGTCATTATTTACTCACCCTAATGTCATCCCAAATGCACGCTGTTATTTGTTCCCTGAAAACTCTAGCAGATTTTTTTCCATACAATGACATTTCATAGTTAAGGAGTCATGCGCATGATATGCGAGGGAAAAGAAATCAAGATACCATTTGTTTCCACAACTTGTTAATTAATTCCCTTGTTCACTCATTTAGGTAAATCATGGCCACATTGTAATATTGTAATTCATTCCCTCATTTTAGTAATAGCGCGGCCACGATTGAACTAAATTAAAATGAGGGGACTAATTAGTTTCTTTGGTATTATCTGTGAAATGTACAAGCAAAAACAGTGAAGCAAAAATGTGAAAACAGAAAATTGTAAACACCTTTTTTTTCAGTGTACAACATGGCCACAATTTACCTAAACGAAGGAATGAATTAGTACAATGTGGCTTTGCCATGATTTACGTAAATGAGGGAATTAATTAAAAGGGACCTATTATACCCCTTTTACAAGATGTAATATAAGTCTCTGGTGTCCCCAGAATGTGTCTGTGTAGCTTCAGCTCAAAATAACCCACAGATCATTTATTATACCATGTTTTTGAGTGGAAGGAAAAACATGCTGTTTTCGTGCATGCATCTTTAAATGCAAATGAGCTGCTGCTCCCCGCCCCCCTATCCAGAAGAGGGAGGAGCCTATAGCATCCTGTGAGTATTAAACTAAGTTCTCTTTCACTTTTTTATTGTGCTTAAACTGTCAAATACACTTCTGCCTACATCATGCGTGACCTTTCCAACGTGATTACGTAATGCGTGGCGCATCGCAGAGCAGTGCAAGATGAGCATTTGTGGTTAAAAAGTATATAATTTTTTAGAAAATGAAGATGATCGTTTTGCTAGATAAGACTCTTATTCCTCGTCTGGGATCATGTAGAGCTCTTTGAAGCTGCACTGGAACTGACATTTGGACCTTCAACCCGTTACTACAATAATATTGCAACGATGCTAAAATAACACTGCTTCGTAAACATGATATGCAAACACTGGATTCAGATGAGTCTTGGTTCCTTCATACCTCCGTCTTCTGCCTTCTAAGGCAGCGTTTTTCAGGTTTCAACACATTCATAGTGATTTCCCATGATATAACCCAATGGATCATGCTGCTCCAAGACACAGATGAGGAATAGAATACGACAAATGCCTCTCGGCCATTTGAAAACATGACAGCGGGGAATATCATCGCTGGTGGGTCAGCGAAATTCTGGACGAATGTAATAGCCAATCAGTTTTGCTCATCGAGTGGGTGTGAGGCAATCATCAGTCTGGAGGACAACTTCAGGCAGAGCTGATTAGAAATGAAAGTAGGCCATGTCGTCTGGCTTGCAGCAGCCCCAGTAAGACCAGAGCAAGCCACATGGCCAACAGACAGCAAACAAAGGGTTAGTAACCCTCCATCCCCTCCTCCGTTGCTCGTCTCTGATTGGTGGATTCCCAGACCAGTTGTGCATTAACTACAGCAAAACAGCCCTGCAACACCACCGCTGTCACAGCGCATTAGACGGATACGCTGGGCAAAGAGGAATTTTCTGTGGTTTTCTCATGGCCATTGAGCTTTTCTCTGCACTATTATCTAAACATGAAGAATCATTTGATCGGAGTGGAGAAGATCAATTCTACTGTATGTTCATGACATGAAGCCATGAAAACATGTCAATGTCACATTTCAACTACTATACACATATATGGTTCAAAGATTTTTTTGAATGAAATTAATACTTTTATTCTGCAAGGATGCATTAGATTGATCAAAAGTCAAAGTTAAAACAATTATGTTACAAAAGATTCAATTTCAAATAAATTATGTTCTTTTGAACTTTCTATTCATCAAAGAATCCCGGAAAAAAATCAGTTTCCACAAAAATATGAAGTTTTCTTCTATGGAAGCTTGTTTCCGCCATGAAATAAAACATAAAAAAGGTTACCTTATAACTCGCAATTCTAACTTTATTCTCACAATTGCAAGTTTATATCTCACACTTATTACAATTGCGAGTTATAAAGTCAGAATTGCGTGATATAAAGTCAGAATTGTGAGATTTAATGTCAGAATTGTGTGATACAAACTCAGAATTGCGAGATTTATAGTCAGAATTCCATGATATAAAGTCAGAATTGTGAGATTTGAAGTCAGAATTCCATGATATAAAGTCAGAATTCTGTGACATAAAGTCAGAATTCCATGATACAATGTCAGAATTCTGTGATATCAAGTCAGATTTGCAAAATTTAAAGTCAGAATTGCGAGTTATAAAGTCAGAATTGTGTTATAAAGTCAGAATTGCGAGATATAAAGTCAGAATTGCGAGATATAAAGTCAGAATTGCGTGATATAAAGTCAGAATTGCGTGATATAAAGTCAGAATTGCGTGATATAAAGTCAGAATTGCGAGATATAAAGTCAGAATTGCGTGATATAAAGTCAGAATTGCGTGATATAAAGTCAGAATTGCGAGTTATAAAGTCAGAATTGTGAGATATAAAGTCAGAATTGCGAGATTTATAGTCAGAATTCCATGATATAAAGTCAGAATTCTGATATAAAGTCAGAATTGTGAGATTTGAAGTCAGAATTCCATGATATGAAGTCAGAATTCTGTGACAAAGTCAGAATTCTAATATAAAGTCAGAATTGTGAGATTTGAAGTCAGAATTCCATGATATAAAGTCAGAATTCTGTGACATAAAGTCAGAATTCTGTGACATAAAGTCAGAATTCTGAGATTTAAAGTCAGAATTGTGAGATTTGAAGTCAGAATTCCATGATATAAAGTCAGAATTCTGTGACATAAAGTCAGAATTCTGATATAAAGTCAGAATTGTGAGATTTAAAGTCAGATTTGCATAATATAGTCAGAATTGCATGATATAAACTCAGAATTCTGTGATATAATGTCAGAATTCTGTGACATAAAGTCAGAATTCATAAAGTCAGAATTGTGTGATAAGCCAGAATTCTGTTATATAAAGTCAGAATTGCGAGAATATATATATATATATATATATATATATATATATATATATATATATATATATAAATCTCGCATATCCATGTTCATAAAGTCCACAAGACCTTAAGGTGTCCTTTTTGTTATTTTATGTATCAGAAGGATGCTCGTGAGCACATTTTTTCCTGAAGAGAGCTCCGCAGCAGACTTCTTCAAGCGCCGTTACATAACAAAAGTTTGGACTTGGAGAAAGATCGTGAGGTCTTTAGGGTTCCATTTGGCACAGGGCCATCATCATCATGAATCATTTTGACTGACTCATTAAAAAGAACCAGTGCTTAAAGGGATAGTTCACCCAAAAATGAAAATTTGATGTTTATCTGCTTACCCCCAGAGCATCCAAGATGTAGGTGACTTTGTTTCTTCAGTAGAACAAAAATTATGATTTTTAACTCCAACCGTTGCTGTCTGTCAGTCATATAATGCTAGTGGATGGGAACTTCTACTATAAGAGTAAATAAACCTTGCATAGACAAGTCCAAATTAAACCCTGCAGCTTGTGCTGACACATTGATGTCCTAAGACACGAAACGATCGGTTTGTGTGAGAAACCGAACAGTATTTATATCATTTTTCGTTTGGTCCGATTCGTTTGGTCTGATCGCGCTCTGACAGCGGCAGTGATGTCTGACTCTCATTGAAGTATATGCGCGAGACATCACTTCCGTTGTCAGAGCGCGATCAGACCAAACGAATCGAGTGATGAATGCAGTTGGTCATAGTGGTGTATTAGAGGTAAAAAATGATATAAATACTGTTCGGTTTCTCACACAAACCGATCGTTTCGTGTCTTAGGACATCAATGTGTCGTCACAAGCCGCAGGGTTTAATTTGGATTTGTCTAAGCAAGCTTTATTTACTCTTATAGATGAAGTTCCCATCTACTGCCATTATTTGACTGACAGACGGCAACGGTTGGAGTTAAAAATCATCATTTGTGTTCTACTGAAGAAACAAAGTCACCTACATCTTGGATGTGCTGGGGGTAAGCAGATAAATATCAAATTTTCATTTTTGGGTGAACTATCCCTTTAAGAATCATTTGTTCGCGAATCAGGCATTACAGCTCACTCCTGCATTCGTTGTCGCGTACAGAAAAATGTGCACGCAAGATGATATCTGATGAATATATGCCATTATAAATCGGTATTATTAAATGGAGATATAAATCAAAGATCCAGTACTCATATGATACATATTCATCAACTGTAAATCAACCATGTTTATTCATGACATGTTACAATTCATACGTAATATTTACATGCGGATTTATGTGCATTTGTAAACATACCATACAATATGAATGCACTGACAAAACAATATTGCAAATATGGAAATATCGCCTTGATATTTTTAATGACAATATATTTCAAATACATTAAATATATGTCGTTTTACTTCTAAAATGACAGTCCTTGAAAGCCCAGACCTCTCTGGTGTACTGTAGGCATTCACAGTTTTTTCTACAACATGATTTTTCCCGCTAAGCTGGTCATGTGTTATCTCCTGAGTAATGTTCGCGACACTGGATTAAAATAGTCAACTGCTGGAGATTACCCAAGCATACGCTGTAATCTGATTCCCTCTCACATGTTCATTCAGAATTCGATTGCCTGGACTCCAGGCTGTCTTGTTCGTTTTCTCGACCATAATGGACGACCGCCGCTGTATCATTGAGCCGTTGCCTCTAAATTGCATTGCGTTTAAAAACACACCAGTGAATGACAAAGATGCAACCTTTCATCAGGGGTCATTAGACACTGATGGCTTGTCTAGCGAATAAAAAGCCTCTCAATGGAGGGAGTTATAGAGTGAAACCTATCCCTCCACTCGGTAATGACTTAACACAGTCTTTCCTGAAGGTATGACCATTACGGATCTATTTTTAGCCTTCAAAAGCCGTAGCTCGCTCAGTGAATGAAACAAAATCTGTTCTCCCTGGGGATGCAGGAACTCAATTGCTCGAGTCTGAGGCAAACCCAGTAGGCGAAATTATGGGGGGAAAAATGGGAAGATTACTGAAATGTTTTATTTTGCATCCTCCACTATTTTTCCATTGGGATGATGGGAATTGCTTTGTCACCTTGTAATGCATTCACTGAATAGACCAAAAAAATAATGCTTACCGTAATGGAAATGATGAGGATCTGACAGGTTTTATGACACTGCTCTGTGCCCATCATCACGTCCTACTTGATAATGAAGTGCAGCTTTCTATTAAAGATCATCATGTCAGGACTCGCCGGTCACATCAGCCCTGAAAATAAAAGCAAAAAAGTCCTGCTATATGCCATTATTAGTCTCTATTATTAAACAGAGATATAAATCAAAGATCCAGTACTCATATGATGCATGTTCATCAAATAAATCGGTAACACTTTACAATAAGCATTACGTCATAAATGAAATGTATACAATATCATTTGCATGTAGCATGTAACATGTGCATTTGTAAACATACAGTACAATATGGATATATTGACAGCAAATTTAGAAACTTAAAAATAAAAAAAATTGGTACACTGTAAAAAAACAAATATATATTTTTCATGATTTGTTATCACAACATTTTTTTCTTTTGTCAAATCAACTTCAGATAACATAATATTTTGAGTTTCTGCTGATTAAACCAATTGCCTTCATTGTATTAACTCAAATTTTTTATTTATATGAACTCAAAACTTTAAGGCAACCAGGTAACTTACTTTTTTAAGTTAAACCAACAATTATTATTATTTATTTTTTTACTGTGTAACACTTTATTTTATATTTATATTGGTTACAAAGTGTAACCAATATATTTATATTATAAAAAATATTTTTAAAGGTACAATTGACAATCATGTTCTTAAGAGTCAGATAAAAGTACAGTGACATTTTTTTTTGTTGCAATATATGCATAATATATAAAATAAATGTAGATTTATTCTATGAACCTATAGGATTTGTAAATATTTGCACATTTGTAAAGTTGTTCATACGTAAACTGCACTTACTGTACATGCTGTAAATATGTTATTTTTGTATGTTTCAGTCTCTGTGCAAATGTACAAAAATGCTTGTTTGCATTTACGTACAAATACCTATGTTTACCAAAGAGATCATGTTGGACATTGAGTTTAAAATACACCACAACAGATTAATGAGATTGGATTATTACATTGCAGATTATTAGCTAATCCAATTTTACTTTTTAAGCATGTTATTTTTGGTTGGAAAAGCAATCAGGGAATGAACTTGCACTTTTAGCCGTAGGCAGGATCAATCTCAAGTGACAATGCAAAAAAAAAAAAAAAACGGCTATAAAAATATAGTTTCATGGCCAGTATATATATGTCTACATGACTTGTAAATGTTCTCTCTCACCATTCAGGTGTGACAAAATGTTAATTTTGAACCCTGCGTGTGAGTCTTCATTTACAGGGTCATCAGTGAAATGCATACTTGCATTTTGATGACTACGATGTGCTACATTGTTTTAATTATTGATGGTGGAAATAGGAATCTAATGAAATTTCCATCATCTTGAAAGGAGAACTGCGCTTAGATCAAGAGCCATTTATGTGCAGGCAAGTGCAGCAGATGCGGATTCAATAATATACTGTCATTAGCTTCATTCTGCTCATTACTTTGCTCTCAGTTTCACAGTGAGAGCGATTGACGGGTTGGTTTCTCACTACCACGGAGCTCAAAGAGCAGTGACCATTTCAAAATGGAAGGAATTGATAGATAAGCACACACTGCCACGCTAGTCCCAGTCCAGTAAACTGGGAGGAATTGTAGTTAATTCTCTAATGTTGATATTGGTGTAGTTGTTGTTCTAGAGAGGAAGTTTGGTGAAATTTTAATTAGTGATAGACTAATATATCAGCCAGTATTTGGCCTGTTGAGATTACTGGCATTGGCTGATAATCCCATCGTCTTTGTTGATCAACAGAAGTGTTATTTCCTTCTTGCATCAGTTCCAAAATATACTAACACTCTTGTCAATAGATAATAAACTTGATCTGTTTTCAGATGTATTTATTTATTTATTTTTTGGGTTCATTTCAAGTGTTCATTTGATCAACATATATATATATATATATATATACACACACACACACACACACACACAGGTGCTGGTCATATAATTAGAATATCATTGATATCATTGACAGTTGATTTATTTCACTAATTCCATTCAAAAAGTGAAACTTGTATATTATATTCATTCATTACACACAGACTGATATATTTCAAATGTTTATTTCTTTTAATTTTGATGATTATAACAAGACATGACAATTAAGGAAAATCCCAAATTCAGTATCTCAGAAAATTAGAATATTATTAAAGACCAATACAAAGAAAGGATTTTTAGAAATCTTGGCCAACTGAAAAGTATGAACATGAAAAGTATGAGCATGTACAGCACTCAATACTTAGTTGGGGCTCCTTTTGCCTGAATTACTGCAGCAATGCGGCGTGGCATGGAGTCGATCAGTCTGTGGCACTGCTCAGGTGTTATGAGAGCCCAGGTTGCTCTGATAGTGGCCTTCAGCTCTTCTGCATTGTTGGGTCTGGCATATCACATCTTCCTCTTCACAATACCTCATAGATTTTCTATGGGGTTAAGGTCAGGTGAGTTTGCTGGCCAATTAAGAACAGGGATACCATGGTCCTTAAACCAGGTACTGGTAGCTTTGGTACTGTGTGCAGGTGCCAAGTCCTGTTGGAAAATGAAATCTGCATCTCCATAAAGTTGGTCAGCAGCAGGAAGCATGAAGTGCTCTAAAACTTCCTGGTATAAGGCTGCGTTGACCTTGGACCTCAGAAAACACAGTGGACCAACACCAGCAGATGACATGGCACCCCAAACCATCACTGACTGTGGAAACTTTACACTGGACCTCAAGCAATGTGGATTGTGTGCCTCTCCTATCTTCCTCCAGACTCTGAGACCCTGATTTCCAAAGGAAATGCAAAATTTACTTTCATCAGAGAACATAACTTTGGACCACTCAGCAGCAGTCCAGTCCTTTTTGTCTTTAGACGCTTCTGACGCTGTCTGTTGTTCAAGAGTGGCTTGACACAAGGAATGCCACAGCTGAAACCCATGTCTTGCATACGTCTGTGCGTAGTGGTTCTTGAAGCACTGACTCCAGCTGCAGTCCACTCTTTGTGAATCTCCCCCACATTTTTGAATGGGTTTTGTTTCACAATCCTCTCCAGGGTGCTGTTATCCCTATTGCTTATAGACTTTTTTCTACCACATCTTTTCCTTCCCTTCACCTCTCTATTAATGTGCTTGGACACAGAGCTCTGTGAACAGCCAGCCTCTTTTGCAATGGTCTTTTGTGTCTTGCCCTCCTTGTGCAAGGTGTCAATGGTCGTCTTTTGGACAACTGTCAAGTCAGCAGTCTTCCCCATGATTGTTTAGCCTAGAACTAGACTGAGAGACCATTTTAAGGCCTTTGCAGGTGTTTTGAGTTAATTAGCTGATTAGAGTGTGGCACCAGGTGTCTTCAATATTGAACCTTTTCACAATATTCTAATTTTCTGAGATACTGAATTTGGGATTTTCCTTAGTTTTCAGTTATAATCATCAAAATTAAAAGAAATAAACATTTGAAATATATCAGTCTGTGTGTAATGAATGAATATAATATACAAGTTTCACTTTTTGAATGGAATTAGTGAAATAAATCAACTTTTTGATGATATTCTAATTATATGACCAGCACCTGTATATATATATAAAGATAACTAATATTCAAATGAAAACCCAAAAAGTCTAATATTAATAAATTCTATAATAGTATATAAATAATACTAAAATAATACTGGTGTACATCCAGACACAGTATGTGTGCGAAAAGACAGTCCACTTGAAAAATGTATTTTAAGTCCCTTCTCATAACATCATCTGCAGCATCCTGTAAAGAAAAATACATTATTTTAGTGTGATTTGAGCAAAAGACGCCAGATTTATGCTATTATCTGATATTTGATTCATTGAAACAAACATAAATAGATTTGTTTTGTTCTGGAGATTTCAGTCTTTCCCAATTGAAGTAAACAGGAGCTGTATTTGTATGTCTGTTGACTTGAAAATAGCTTCTCAAGGACTTTGCAAAGACTGAACATGACATGCCTTAAAGCAACTCTTTTATGTCTCATTTGTCCTTATTGCATTACGGATATATCAGCATTATATCAGACATCCTGCTCTCTGCTAACGGCAGTGACTGTTAAAAAGCACATATCGATCACAACTAGAGTTTTACATTTTCTGAAGAAAATCCTCCACAGTCCTTCAAGTATGATTTTCTGGTCTCTAGAAGTGATTGTTTTAGTAATAGCACACAGAACACTAACTCTTTATTATGTGTGTACTGAAGAGGTTTAGTCTCTGAATGAGTGTAGCTGACTGTACTATGAGAGCAGCTCTATCCTGACTGACGTGCTCAATGCTGAAGGCCCAGGGGAAGAGGAAGAGCGCAGTGAGCTGGAAAAACAGTGAGTCGATAAGGTGTCTCAGATGGGCCATCAGGTATAGACAGAGGGGACAGAGACCAGTGCTTAGTTCAATGCATGCATGCAATGGACACTTTTCACAGCTGTTTCCATAAACTTCGATAGAAACACATTTACCGAATAAATCCCCTGATACACATGTGGCCAACTTATACTGTACAGCGAAATGGAAAAGCGTTTTTCTGTCAGAACCGTGGCGCGGTGGGACCATTGGAACAATTTAATTGCACAGCATGTCAAATGTTGGTTTAGTCGTTCTGAAATGCCTGAGCCAAAGTCTGCCATCAAAATGGTTGTGTATAATGACCTCTCAGAACTGTCATGATTACGTTCCCAAACACCAGCCATCCGAACGCAAGATAACATAACAGCGTTTCGTCTGGGTGCTCTGAGGCATAACGCCGCAAGCGTGAGCGTAAGCTACATATAAACTTGATAGTCTTGAAAGTTTGTTAACATGGGGAGGTGTACAACATTCTCATGTAAACATAAATAACAAATAAACGAATAAACTAGAAGCCTTGTGTCATATTGCTGCACATGAATGAGGTACGTTTGCATTTACATGATCTGCTGCGTGCATGATTACAAGACAGAAAACTCGGCGAAAAAAGACCACAAACTCGGGTTTGATTTGGGTATTGCTGTATATATAGCCTACCTGTCTCTGTAATAAATAAATAAAAATGTTTATATATCATATTTTCTGGCTAGTTTACTTTAGTTTTACCATACTTTCACCCAAACTGAATAATTAAAAACCAGTTAAATGGGTAAATCTTCTAGAAATATTTTTGATTCTTAATTTTCTTTTCTGACATACTCCAGTTCTTGGTAAAACACACTAGACATGCTTATTCTGTGCATTCTGAGCACTTTTTTGTGAAATCATATTGATTTTGTCCATCAAAAGTGTACTTTCACTTTAATTGAGCCTTAGCGGCGCAGCTTACGCTCTGCTGACGTGTGCGGTGTGAAACCGTGTGAAGTCGAATGTACGAAATTACACGAAAAATAGCAACTTCCAGTTTTCTTACAGATATTTTTTCCCAGGAAGTGACCATTTTGTTCTCTTGAACACATTTGCAAATGTTTTATGATGTTCCAATTTTGCACATGCATTAAAGGGGACCTATAATGCCTCTTTCACAAGATGTAATATAAGTCTCTGGTGTCCCAGAATGTGTCTGTGAAGTTTCAGCTCAAAATACCCCACAGATCATTTATTATAGCTTGTTGAATTTGCCCCTATTTGAGTGTGAGCAAAAACACGCCATTTTTGTGTGTGTGCCTTTAAATGCAAATGAGCTGCTGCTCCCGCCCCCTTTCCAGAAGAGGGCGGAGCTTTAACAGCTCAACAACAACAAAGCTGGAGAATCTCACGCAGCCAAAATTAAGTCGACACTGATGGAGAGACTCAGGAAGAAGTTACAACTTTTAGAATGAAACTGGATGTTTCTGAATGGTTAGTGGATAAATTTATGTAGTTGCTGTGGAGTTGATTCAACTCATCGTCTAATTCCCAATAGGTGCTGGTAGAAGCAACAAAATGCATCTTTCTCTATTAATGACCATTCAAAATTAGCCGTGCATTCTGAAAATATTTGTTTAAATATCACAAAGAAATTCTTTTGAAGGCTTTTAACAGTGTGTTTTCAATGCTGAATGTGGCAGCTGAGAAATTGTTCTAAAGAAATGCTTAAAGAAAGGATGGTAATGTACAGATTAAAGGTTACCTGTCGTCTGACTTCTCTGTAACACGAATCAGGTTACTGATACATCAGTGCCATAGACCTGCTCAACGTGAGTGTCAAGGGTTAACTGCCGTAATCTGTGGGGGGCTCTTAAGTATTTAACAGGGGTATCTTTCCTATCTGGAACTTGAGAATAGTCTGGAAACGTATGTATAGTCACTTAAGTGCTATCACTTTAAAATTCTGCGTGTTATAGCTTTGACAACGAGTCAAACGAGTCTACTGTATTACAAAAACATGCCTATGTAATGAGCAGCAGAGAGTGAAATGAAGGATATTCAGTGACAGATGGAGAAACAGAAGAAAGTGAGAAAGAAGAAAATTGTTCCTTGAATATTAGATCACAGACTGATGACTGTAATTTTACTGGGTAAGATGTGTAATTTCTGCACCAAACAAAATTGCAAAAATAATGGCCACCCCAGATTCATGCCATTGGTGGAGCCAACGTTGTTATGTCTGCTTGTGACACAAATTATACACACTTTACCTTTAAATCACACAAAGTGCACTCCTCACCTTTAAAGGGATGGTTCACACCAAAATGTAAAATCTGTCATTTTCTCACCCTCATGTCCTTCTAAAACTATATGATTCTCTTTCTTCTGTCAAAAAAAAAAAAGAGTTTAGCTGAATTTCTGATCTACAATGAAAATGGATAGGGACCAAGCACTCTCCAAAAAAAAAAAAAAAAAAACACCATAAAATATCATAAACATAGTCCATACAATGTATTTTCCAGCCGTGTAAACCTGAATAAGTTGTGCTAACTCAGAAAATTTGAGGTAGTCAGTTACATCAATTTTTTGAGTTATGATGTTCCCAATTTTAAGTAAACAGAACTATTTAAGTAAGCACAACTATTTTGAGTTTGTAGTACTCATGTTAATTTCTCCTAATGAAGTACTGAGTTAGCTAACTCATACATTTTGATAGCAATTTGCATAAAACATTTACTTTATTAACTTTTTTATTTTGTGACTGATGTTAGAGACTGAGGTCATTAGCATCCTTGTTAGCGCCCGCCTCCCATGCCAGAGACGCCCGTTCGAGTCCCGCTCGGAGCAGGCCGACCCAGAGGGGTTACACATTCACACACTGAACTGGCATTAAAGCATTTTAAACACATACTATTGCACAAGACAGCTCTGATTTGCCAGATTCTGTAGATTAGAGGTGACTTTCAGCATGGTACAGGATGGAAGGAGATCTCTTCATTCAACTAGTGTTTGTCCATCTGCCTCTCCTCTGAATGCCCAGACACACAGGGATCCCAGCCAGACACGCCAGGTACCAACTACACTGCTGCCTGCAACGCAACCTTTAAAAAAAAAAAAAAATCCATTTTGGGTCCAGTGTTGGCAAATGCTTTCAGCAGAAAGTAGTTAAAACTGGTCGCTAAATGACGTCATACTTGCGAGTCCACTGATCTATATTAATATAAATATAGATCAGTGGCCGAGTCACATAATCTAGATAAGGTTTGTCCAAGAAGTTGCTAGATTTGTTGCTAGGCTTTTGAAAAAAAGTCTCAAAAGGGGCGGTGAAGTTGCTAAATCTAGCGACAAAATCACTAAATTGGCAGCACTGTTTGGGACACCAATGGTGCAGAAATTATCATAACCAAAACTATCACCATTTAAAAAAACTAATTCATTACTTGAAATAAATTTTATAAAAAAAATTATTTTATTTCAGATTAATTTTTTATTTAGTTTTATTTGAAGCACTAAAATACGAAATACTAAATAAAAACTACTTGATAAAAAGAACTAATTAGACATTTAAAAAAGAAAAAATCACGAAAACGCTCAACAAAATTACTAAAGTTTTATCAAAATTTCAAATGAAAAAAGA
This sequence comes from Megalobrama amblycephala, assembly GCF_018812025.1. Classification (NCBI taxonomy): domain Eukaryota; kingdom Metazoa; phylum Chordata; class Actinopteri; order Cypriniformes; family Xenocyprididae; genus Megalobrama; species Megalobrama amblycephala. The sequence continues at coordinate 42,009,530 of NC_063049.1, forward strand.
AAATATAAAAATAAAATCTAATTCAAAATATTAACAAAAACTATAATTGATTAATGAGACTAAAATAACACTGGCTCAAATCACATGCTAAATTTTTAAACTTATTTTTTTAATAATTAAATATTTTAAATGTTTATATTTTTATTTTAATATATATAGTACATTTTATCTTTATATATTTTTAAATATATAACTAAATATCTATTAAATAATATTATTTATATTATGGATTAAGAATTTTATTTTTTATTTTATTTTATTTTATTAAGAATAAGAATTTTAATTGAGTAAAAAAAAAAGGAGCTAAATAAAACATTTTGAATAAAACTTAATAAAACAAGGAAATGGGCCATTTTAGTTTATGTGATTCGTATTCATCAAGACAATCTGTGTCTCTGGATGTAACTGTTCCTCTTGACCTCTTTCCCTCAACTTTACCTGCATCAAGACACTAGATCTTTGTGTATCACATCTCTGTCACAATGTCTGCGGTGTAAGAGCGTCTGCGGTATCTTTTATCCCAGTCAGGACATGACACACCAGAGATTAATTACACACACTTTACTATGTGAAGCACCATCAAGTTAATGGCGCTAAACATACAAGAGGCGTAGTTCAGTAATGTTTATAATTATCTTTAATTGTTGCTGATGAATCATGTAAAACACACAGTCTGCACCTGAAAAAAACAAGTAATCAGTATTAGATTTGATGAATTTGGTGACATTAGTTGGTTTGTGTAACTCAGTTTAATACATGTTGAATATATTATAGGTTAAAATATGAAAACGATCTTTAAATTGATGTCCTCGTGCAAGTTAACTATCAATCTTTCACTATACAATCACTAATACAGCTCTGATCATTTTCATGTCATTGTGCAAATAATCTGGAAATAATAAAGTTGAAGGTTTATGAGAGCATATTTCTGAAAATCTGGTGCATAATTATCTGTATAAAAATACTTCAGTTCAGAAGGCTCTGCCGAACAGGAATTACCCTGTTTAGTTACTAGTTTTAGAGCCGCAATACGAGGCCTGACTGACCTGCAGTGGTACCCAAAAATGTCAAACAGACGGACTGACAAGTGGATACACGATCTGCGTCTTTGTTCCATAATTAATTTGAGAAAAAGGCATCATAGTGTCATTAGACTGGAAATGTTGTGAAACACAAACGTCATGAATTTAACACTATAAATAATTCATTTGTAAGGACCTCATTTGTAAATGAGCATTTAAATCAGATTTGACTGAATGCATCACATTCTCTACAAAAATGGTGTACATTGTAAAGGGGTCCTATTACACTTTTTTACATTTACATCTTTCTTTAGTGTGTGATGATGCTGATTGAGCATGAAAAAGCTCTGCAAAGTTACACAAAGTCCCTCCAGCAGGAGTTCTTCTCTATATCAGTGTCACTGTTTCTGAACTCCCTGAAACGCCTCCATTGTAGTCTTGACATACTGGGAAAAAAGTAACGATTTACTCGATTTACTGTTTCGTTCCCTTGATTTGCTTAATCGTGCGTGCAAATTACTGTTTCGTTCTCTCGATTTGCTTAATCGTGAGCATGATTTACTGTTTCGTTCTCTCGATTTGCTTAATCGTGAGCACGATTTACTGTTTCGTTCTCTCGATTTGCTTAATCGTGTGCACGATTTACTGTTTCGTTCTCTCGATTTGCTTAATTGTGCGCATGATTTACTGTTTCGTTCTCTCGATTTGCTGAATCGTGAGCATGATTTACTGTTTCTTTCTCTCGATTTGCTTAATCGTGTGCACGATTTACTGTTTCGTTCCTTCGATTTGCTTAATTGTGCGCATGATTTACTGTTTCTCTCTCGATTTGCTTAATCGTGTGCACGATTTACTGTTTCGTTCCCTCGATTTGCTTAATTGTGCGCATGATTTACTGTTTCTTTCTCTCGATTTGCTTAATCGTGTGCACGATTTACTGTTTCGTTCTCTCGATTTGCTTAATCCTGTGTACGATTTACTGTTTCGTTCCCTTGATTTGCTTAATCGTGAGCACGATTTACTGTTTCGTTCCCTCGATTTGCTTAATTGTGCGCATGATTTACTGTTTCTTTCTCTCGATTTGCTTAATCGTGTGCACGATTTACTGTTTCGTTCTCTCGATTTGCTTAATCCTGTGTACGATTTACTGTTTCGTTCCCTTGATTTGCTTAATCGTGAGCACGATTTACTGTTTCGTTCCCTCGATTTGCTTAATTGTGCGCATGATTTACTGTTTCTTTCTCTCGATTTGCTTAATCGTGTGCACGATTTACTGTTTCGTTCTCTCGATTTGCTTAATCCTGTGTACGATTTACTGTTTCATTCCCTTGATTTGCTTAATCGTGAGCACGATTTACTGTTTCGTTCCCTCGATTTGCTTAATCGTGTGCACGATTTACTGTTTTGTTCTCTCGATTTGCTTAATCATGCGCACGATTTACTGTTTCCCTTGATTTGCTTAATCGTGAGTACGATTTACTGTTTTGTTCTTTCGATTTGCTTAATCATGCGCACAATTTACTGTTTCGTTCCCTCGATTTGCTTAATCGTGAGCACGATTTACTGTTTTGTTCTCTCGATTTGCTTAATCATGCGCACGATTTACTGTTTCCCTTGATTTGCTTAATCGTGCGCACGATTTACTGTTTCGTTCCCTTGATTTGCTTAATCGTGAGCACGATTTACTGTTTTGTTCTCTCGATTTGCTTAATCATGCGCACGATTTACTGTTTCCCTTGATTTGCTTAATCATGCGCACAATTTACTGTTTCGTTCCCTTGATTTGCTTAATCGTGAGCACGATTTACTGTTTTGTTCTTTCGATTTGCTTAATCATGCGCACAATTTACTGTTTCGTTCCCTTGATTCGCTTAATCGTGAGCATGATTTACTGTTTCGTTCCCTCGATTTGCTTAATCGTGAGCTCGATTTACTGTTTTGTTCTCTCAATTTGCTTAATCATGTGCACGATTTACTGTTTCCCTTAATTTGCTTAATCGTGCGCACGATTTACTGTTTTGTTCTTTCGATTTACTTAATCATGCGCACAATTTACTGTTTCATTCCCTTGATTTGCTTAATCGTGAGCACGATTTACTGTTTTGTTCTTTCGATTTGCTTAATCGTGAGCATGATTTACTGTTTCGTTCCCTCGATTTGCATAATTGTGCGCATGATTTACTGTTTCTTTCTCTCGATTTGCTTAATCGTGTGCACGGTTTACTGTTTCGTTCCCTCGATTTGCTTAATCGTGAGCACGATTTACTGTTTTGTTCTCTCGATTTGCTTAATCATGTGCACGATTTACTGTTTCCCTTGATTTGCTTAATCGTGAGCACGATTTACTGTTTTGTTCTTTCGATTTGCTTAATCATGCGCACAATTTACTGTTTCATTCCCTTGATTTGCTTAATCGTGAGCACGATTTACTGTTTCGTTCTCTCGATATGCTTAATTGTGCGCATGATTTACTGTTTCGTTCCCTCGATTTGCTTAATTGTGCGCATGATTTACTGTTTCTTTCTCTCGATTTGCTTAATCGTGTGCACGATTTACTGTTTCGTTCCCTCGATTTGCTTAATTGTGCGCATGATTTACTGTTTCGTTCTCTCGATTTGCTTAATCGTGAGCACGATTTACTGTTTTGTTCTCTCGATTTGCTTAATTGTGTGCACGATTTACTGTTTTGTTCTTTCGATTTGCTTAATCATGCGCACAATTTACTGTTTCGTTCCCTTGATTTGCTTAATCGTGAGCACGATTTACTGTTTTGTTCTTTCGATTTGCTTAATCATGCGCACAATTTACTGTTTCGTTCCCTTGATTTGCTTAATCGTGAGTACGATTTACTGTTTTGTTCCCTTGATTTGCTTAATCGTGTGTACGATTTACTGTTTCGTTCTCTCGATTTGCTTAATCGTGCACACGATTTACTGTTTCGTTCTCTCGATTTGCTTAATCGTGTGCACGATTTACTGTTTCGTTCTCTCGATTTGCTTAATCATGCGCACAATTTACTGTTTTGTTCCCTTGATTTGCTTAATCGTGCACACGATTTACTGTTTCGTCCTCTCGATTTGCTTAATCGTGTGCACGATTTACTGTTTTGTTCTTTCGATTTGCTTAATCATGCGCACAATTTATTGTTTTGTTCCCTTGATTTGCTTAATCGTGAGCATGATTTACTGTTTCGTTCTCTCGATTTGCTTAATCGTGCGCACAATTTACTGTTTCGTTCCCTTGATTTGCTTAATCGTGAGCATGATTTACTGTTTCGTTCTCTCGATTTGCTTAATCGTGCGCACAATTTACTGTTTCGTTCCCTTGATTTGCTTAATCGTGAGCATGATTTACTGTTTCGTTCTCTCGATTTGCTTAATCGTGCGCACAATTTACTGTTTCGTTCTCTCGATTTGCTTAATCGTGCGCACGATTTACTGTTTCGTTCTCTCGATTTGCTTAATCGTGCGCACGATTTACTGTTTCGTTCCCTCAGTTTGCTTAATCGTGAGTACGATTTACTGTTTTGTTCCCTTGATTTGCTTAATCGTGAACACGATTTACTGTTTTGTTCTCTCGATTTGCTTAATCGTGAGCACGATTTACTGTTTTGTTCTCTCGATTTGCTTAATCATGCGCACGATTTACTGTTTCGTTCTCTCGATTTGCTTAATCGTGTGCACGATTTACTGTTTCGTTCTCTCGATTTGCTTAATCGTGAGCACGATTTACTGTTTTGTTCTCTCGATTTGCTTAATCATGTACACGATTTACTGTTTCCCTTGATTTGCTTAATCGTGAGCACGATTTACTGTTTTGTTCTTTCGATTTGCTTAATCATGCGCACAATTTACTGTTTCGTTCCCTTGATTTGCTTAATCGTGAGCACGATTTACTGTTTCGTTCTCTCGATTTGCTTAATCGTGCACACAATTTACTGTTTTGTTCTTTCGATTTGCTTAATCATGCGCACAATTTACTGTTTCGTTCCCTTGATTTGCTTAATCGTGTGCACGATTTACTGTTTCGTTCTCTCGATTTGCTTAATCGTGCGCACAATTTACTGTTTCGTTCCCTTGATTTGCTTAATCGTGCGCACAATTTACTGTTTCGTTCTCTCGATTTGCTTAATCGTGCGCACGATTTACTGTTTCGTTCCCTCAGTTTGCTTAATCGTGAGTACGATTTACTGTTTTGTTCCCTTGATTTGCTTAATCGTGTGCATGATTTACTGTTTCGTTCTCTCGATTTGCTTAATCATGCACACGATTTACTGTTTCGTTCTCTCGATTTGCTTAAAGCTGCTGTAGGGAGTTTTTAGAAAACCTTGACTTAGCCTGAAAATTTGAACAAGCACAACTCACAGGTCACTCCCCCTTGCTCTCTGCTGCGCTACAGCCCTCCCTCCACAGCTCCTCCCCCATCACAACGGAGCCTGCCGTGAACGCGCAGGCTAGTAAGGCGGATAAACAGTTATGGCACATTCGCTGGTACAGACGAAACATCATCAATATGATTTACACTGACTATGGCCTGCCCATACTTTGACTACAAACTTGGTCCTCAAAACATTATGTATTTTGCAATACATGTAATGTAACTATATGGCGTTGCACTATTTCTATAAGTAATAAATAGTTAGTATGATAATATAACGGTAACTAACGTTACAGTATGCAAGTAATTATTCTATCGATATGAAATGCTAAATAAGGTTTGCTAGTACATTATTTCAGCAACATAACAAGCCAGTGAATTAGTAGGTTTCAATAGTTGCTTTGCACAGCACGTGACATTTTATCTGTATGTTATGCGGCTAATGTTTTGACACCGAGTCAATGGACTCCGACGAGGAATTCACACCCACAGCGACTTCGAGGAGTCAACGGGCGGGGAGAAGAGGAAGCATCAGGCAGGGGACGGGCAGGCCTGTTTTGAAATTATCTTAGTTGTGTAGTTCTTAAAAAATGAAACAAATCAAGCAGGGATACTTACTTGTCAAGCAGAAATGTGGCTAACTCTGCATCGGTTTTTAATCCTTTCAGGACACGTAGCTCCCTCCACCTCGGAAAAGCCACTCCGATATTTACCCTCGTTTTATTTCGGGCTCTATCTAATTCTTTCTTTTTGGCTTTTTTATCATCGTCATCTGTCTTTTTCCGTTTACCCGTCTTTATTTTGTGAGCAGGTGCCACTCGAGGAATTGGCAGTTTGGATTGTTTTTCCGCCATAAGCAAAGCTGCGGCACACCGGTGATCTTGAATTTGAACTCCTGTATGTGCTGGCGCTGTGCATGAGAGGAGTGTGATCAGCGCGCGCGCGAGTTTGATTGACACTGCTAAGACACTCCTCCTGGCTCTGATTGGTTGTTTCTTACCGGGAGCGGTGTATTTCTGCAAATGGCAATAGGACCACTGGGAGGAGCCAGAGGAGCTTGATTTTTTCACAGATTATCTGTCTCATATTCTACTGTCAGGACATAATGACAGGTTAAACAAATATGTAAAAAATACATTTTTACAAAAGTTACCTACTGCAGCTTTAATCGTGAGCACGATTTACTGTTTCGTTCTCTCGATTTGCTTAATCGTGCGCACGATTTACTGTTTCGTTCCCTTGATTTGCTTAATCGTGCACACGATTTACTGTTTCGTTCTCACGATTTGCTTAACCGTGCACACGATTTACTGTTTCGTTCTCTCGATTTGCTTAATCGTGCGCACGATTTACTGTTTCGTTCCCTCAGTTTGCTTAATTGTGTGCACGATTTACTGTTTCGTTCTCACGATTTGCTTAACCGTGCACACGATTTACTGTTTCGTTCTCACGATTTGCTTAACCGTGCACACGATTTACTGTTTCGTTCTCTCGATTTGTTTAATCGTGCACACGATTTACTGTTTTGTTCCCTCAGTTTGCTTAATCGTGTGCACGATTTACTGTTTCGTTCTCTCGATTTGCTTAATCGTGCACACAATTTACTGTTTCGTTCCTTCCATTTGCTTAGTCGTGGGCATGATTTACTAGTTTTTTCCCTCGATTTATAAATCGTGCACACGATTTAGCCTACTGTCATGTGTGAGGCTCTGTATATTTCAAACTGGTTAGAGACCAAAACAAATCTAAATGTCTATATGGATGTCTGCTCTGAACGGTCCTGCTCCAGCACCAGCTACAGTAGTTATATTTAGTCAGACAGCCAGCATGCTGCTAATGAAGTCTACCAATGGCTTCCTCCCAGACGGAGGGAGTGAGAGACATTCGAACAGTCTGAGCTCAACAGACACTTATGTTGTGCAGTGAGAATCTTTGATCCGTCTGCAAACGGCACATCAGTTTTCCTCCCTGAAGAAGAAAGCGAGAGGGTTTGGTTAAGACAGTTGTGTTTGTTAACACACATTGTACATGTGATATTCACAAGAGCTCAGATGCTGAGGGGGGAAATCAGTGTGAACAAATTATAGTCCAAGTTACAAGTAAGCAGTCTGGCATGTTTACAGAGACAGTGGGTATGCTGCATTGAAAAGGATGAAAGAAATCTTTTAAATACTGAAAAAAGTGTTATACTAGGGGTGTAATGATGCATCCATATGGATCAGTACATCCATCAAATGACTAATGTTTTTTTTAGAAATGGAAGTTTTTACAGCTTCTACAGCTTTTTTTATATAAATGTTTTTTTTTTTTTCATTTATTTACTGTATTATTTAAGAAAAACTAAAGTGAATTTTTTTTGTTGTGGATGTTCTAATTGGATACAGGATTTGCAATTTCCAGAGAGTTAAATTAAATGTTCATGTTGTATTTTGGTTGTATTTGTGAGCTAATAAAAATGTAACTGTTTGAGTAAAATATGCACATAATATAAAATCATTAATATTTTGATTGCAGGCCCCTAAATCTAATCAAATCATAATGGCGTGCTTTTAGTTATAACAATTATCATATTACTGGCTTAAATAATCAATGTCATATCACATCATTTGCACCACTAGTATATACATTAACTCTGGTTAAATGGAATTGCATCTGGTTAATGAATATGAAACATGTTTTTGCACAAAAATAGTTTAGTAAATTTCCTTTGAACTCCTCTCGTTGTCTCGTGGAGCCACTTATATTTCCATCATAAGCTTTTTCCATAAGCAGAACAAGATTTTGTTGAAGTGTTTAACATAAGCAGGATTTAAGCATTGAAATGCCGTCATTTTGAGGGGATGTATCACATACAGTTTCAGACTTTATGCATACAGAACATCAGAGTTCTTATAAACAGCATTTACTATTTCTTAAATATACATTCATAAATTCATCCTGCAGTCTATTTACTGTAAATGAACTGCATAAAAGCTAAAGTGATTAAAGGTCTGTGCTGTAAATGTTTTGTCAAATGACCTAAAAAATGTGATAAGTGACAAGATCTAAATTCAACCATTTTATTCAAGTCATTTATATTATTTAATATGACTGAAACAACCTGAATTCAGTAAGTTACACCAACAAAAGTAATTTATTTGGAGTCAGATCAGGTAGAAGTATAAAAGCAAAGATAAATCAAATGAAAATTGCAAATATTATGGATGATATATTGGCCACCATATTGGTATCTGCAGATATATGTACATGTTTAATGTTATTGTTATCGGCCAGATAAGAAAATTAAGATGATATATATTAAAGCCGATAAATAATGGATTATTTCCATCAGCTGAGACACTTCAGATGCTCTCTGTTTGCAGGTTATGAACTGCTTGAAATATGATTGAAATCACTTCAAAAAGTGATCAAGTCTCAAGCTCAAGTCTGTCATATAGACTACATAATATTATAATGAGAACATTATAATCGTGTGCTTGGGACATGGCTTTTATGATGAAACTTTTGTTTTTGTAATCAGGCTCTCAAAAATGATATAAAAGTTTGGATTTAGATTTATCGGCCAATATATCGGTTATCGGCTTTCAAATATAAAGAATTATCGGTATCGGCCAAAGTTTTCATATCGGAACATCCCTAATTTTATTTATTTATTAAATTGATACATTTTTATAAAATCATGGAAATATTTATTGTTAATTTTTCATTTTCTAGAATGTCTTTTTGATATATATATATATATATATATATATATATATATTATATATTTGGATGGTTGGTTTATTTACACATGCAGTCATCATATTCAGTATCTAACAAACAGCACTTTCTATTCAGTAAATCTGACTGAATTTGTGTGAAGTATAATACAGGCCTAATGCCTAATTTTCAGTGTTACATTCTGGCTATTTCCAGTCTAAAATGCATTTGCATTAGGGCATCTTGGTAAGTGGCTGAAATCATTTTGAGATTATATCTTCTCATTGACAGGACATGATGTTCTTCATGTTCAGAGGATTTTCAGAACACTTCTCCTCTGCATGCTCATTAGATTATACTGAACATGTAGATTCGATTACATTTGAGGAGAGTTGCCGCAGAATATTCCACACCTCATTTGATCCATTTTTCTTGCCGGTGTTGTGTTAGAAGTATTAATGATACCTGCTGGTGCCGGAGACATTGATGTACTGCTCAGGATGCGGGAAATGCTTAGTCCAGCATGTTCAAGAAGAACCCTAGACCATTCCCTGCTTGTGTCCTATATGAGCTTCAGCGCTGTAGAAGAAAAGCTGATATATTTGGCTCCTGCTGGGTGTGACTGTGACCATGAGGGATGTGGAGGATCTGAAAGAGAGAGAGAGTAGTGTGAAAAACTGCTGTTTTGGACCAGATCTCAGTACATTTCTGCTTATAATAGCCTTTAGCCTCCTTGTTAGAGTGCCCGACTCTCATGCCGGCGGACCGGGGTTCGAATCCCGCTTAGGGCGGTTCTGTTTGAGCAGGAGGGGTTACACATACATTCTACTCACTATAAACCCTGACACAAAAAATATTATGAGGCACAACATTGATAACAATAAGAAATGTTTCTTGAGCAGCAAATCATCATATTAGAATGATTTCTGAAGGATCATGTGACACTGAAGACTGGAGTAATGATGCTGAAAATTCAGCTTTGATCACAGGAATAAATTACATCATAAAATATATTCACATAAAAAGTGATTCTTTTAAATTGTAATAATATTTCACGATATTTCTGTTTTACTGTATTTTTAATCAAATAAAGACTTTTTTAAAATCATTAAAAGACTTACTGACCCCAAACGTTTGATTGGTAGTGTATATGCAAATAAAATAATGTGATCTTGAACTTTGATTGACACCTTTCAAAGTCACCTTTTAATTAGTCAGTAGACCAATATATCGGCCAGGCCAAATAAAGACCTGATAAAGATTACTGGCATCAAAGTTCTCATGAAAACCTGGAAATATCAGTGATTAAAATTCATTAAGCTATATAAAGTTCAAAATGAATACATTCTTAAAATGTATTTTAAAAAAAATAAATAAATTAAAAAAAAAAAAGTTATGGAAATATTTTTTTTTTCTTATGCACAGTTCTAGATGTTTCTATTGTCTAGAAACTGCTATTTGTGAGTACAATCTTGAAAATTATTTTTTTTTAAAAATCACCAATATCCAGTAATCTGAAATAAAAAATAAAATGCATGGAAATTCATTGGTTCATTTGGTAACACTTTACAATAAGGTTCCACTAGTTAACATTGGTTAATGCGTTAACTAACATTAATGAACAATGAGCAGTGTTTATTAATCTTTGTTGATGTCAATCAAAATTCAACTGTTCATTTGTAGTTCATGTTAGCTCAGGTCCATTAAATAATATTAACAGAAATAATGTTTGATATTAATAATGTATTAGTAAATGATGAAATTAACATCAACTAAGATGCTTTATAAGTATTTTTCATTGTTAGTTGATGTTATATAGCCTAGTTAACTAACGTTAACCTTATTTGTAAACTGTTACCGTTCATTTTACAATTGACTTTCCTTAATCTGCCCGAGGGAGAATTACAGGTCGTATACTTTTAAAGTTTGTGTTAATATTATTATTATTATTATTATTATTATTTTTAGTTAGTGTTTATTTATTTCAAGTAATGATTTTATGGTGTTAGTTTTAGTTTGAGGATATGTTTACACCACAACAATGTACTGAAAATGGAAAAATCTTCCCTTTGCGTTTTTTTTTTCTCGTACAGACGACAGCGTTGTCAAAACGATCCCCGTTCACATGGATCAGCGAAAAAGACTAAAAACGCTGTATTCTGTTTCCAGGCTAGAGAATGAACACATAATATACACATGTGCATGACTTCACTGTTTTCAAGTTCACGTTTTTGTAGTTTAAAGAGACGATTACAGTATAATTTTCAAAAACTTGCACTTTGAATCCCGTTTTCAAAAGTTCCTATTTTCAGGTCCCCAAAATGCCGTTGTCATGTAAATAAACGGCAAAACCTTTCAGTTTTTTGTTGAAAGTGGTGTCGTTTAAACGGCCCCTTATTGAGTAAATAACGGCCCCTTCACAGAATTTGTTATTATATTCTGTTTGAAGTATTTTTGAATGGTTGGTCTATATACACATGCAGACAGACGTTTTTACCCATTGCGTTCACGTCTCTGCCGTGAACAGTGTTTTTAAGACACCATATCAAGTTCAAACATTCAGGGTTTGAGGACAGATCAGCATCCAGGACAGATACTATCTGTTTGTATGATATATTATATTATGTCAGGCACAAGCTTTCATACGGACCAAACATTTTAATAATCCTTCAGTGCAGCTGATATCCTTTCATCACTAAAGGGGCTTTGGGAGAGGACTGAATGAGAAGGACACAAGGATGGATTGGACTAAAAAAGAAAAAAAGATAAAAGGAGAACATTGCTGTCCATGTGGACAAATTCATTGTGCCTGTCATGCCCTGCTAAGTCCCTGCCCTGTCCACGTGGGCCGGGCTGCAGAAAAACAGCAGTTGAACAGGGCTAAGCCTGCAGAGAGAGGCACAGGCTGTGACATCTGACCTCTGGATCTGATTCACCGCATTTATCCATGATCACACCCTCCAGCTCCATCTCAGGCTCTCTCTCTCTCTCTCTCTCTCTCTCTCTCCCCATCTTTTCACTGGTGCTTTCTCACATTGTTTCTCTGTTAGAGGTTGTGGAGCTGGAGAGGGTATTTCAGTAATGCACCGTCAGTATCAGAGAGCAGATGAAAGCTGCCATCACCTCTTCACTCCTTCAGGTTCAGCTCCTAAATCTCACCTTCTCCTGCTGTATAGTGCAAATTAGTTTGCTATGCTTCAGTCCATCTGCTTTGAAGGAGTTCACAAAAAGTGCATTTTAAGGGGTCTAATTATGTTCTGTTTTATCCTGCAACTATCATTTCTACTGATTATAAAGAAAGGTAATATTTTGTGATGATGCGCTGCAAATGTTACGAAGAAAAAGACTATAAAAAAACCATTGACTCTCTCTCTCTCTCTCTCTATATATATATATATATATATATATATATTAATTTCAATTATTTAAATATATAAAAAAATTATATTTACATTTTTTATTCCAGAACCCAGTTCTTCTGCTCTATAGAGAAAAGTTGTATTAGTTAATGCACTGACATTAAAATTCCCTGAAAACTGATATATGATAATAAAACAAATATGATAATAATAAATAAAATATTAAATAAAAAATTATATAAAAGTACATTTTTATATATCTATAGAGAAAGGTTGTATTAATGCACTGACAGAAATAATGACATTTATTTTCTGAAGACAACCACTATTATTGTTATGTGTATTACTGTATATTTCTTTGACAATATTTCATAGCATAAGACCAGGTAGTATTTAATTAGGTTTGTTAACATTAGTCGGTGCATTTACTATTGCATGGACTAACAATGGACATTTTTATAGTATTGATTAATCTGAGATAACATTAGTTTATCTTTCGTTAAGTCATGTTCATTCATAAAACCTGACATGTTAAAAATATTTTAGAACATGTAGGAATTAACATTAAACAAAATGAAAAAATGTTGTAAATGTATTATATTTTGTGCTTTCGCATGAACTAATGTTAACATTAACGTTCACAGGACTTTGCTGTTACCATTATAAACTAAAGCAATATCACCAAAGCCAGTGCTTTTATACAAGTTAATATACTTGCATTTCATATAAATTTTTTTCTGCAAATGAAAATAGTGCCAAAAGAAGATTGAAAGCCTGACATTCAAAAACTAACCCTCATGTCAAAAAGAGTAATTCGAAAACCACTAAAAGGGAACATTTTCAGTGAATAACAGCTTAAATTTGATTTTAGAAAACTTGAAATATAGTCATTTGTGCTACTCTTATTATACTTGTCTGCTTTTTCCCCACTATAAATGATGAAAAACTATACTGTAAAAAGAATTGTTAGTTTAGTTCATTTTCAAGTTCAAATTTGAGTTAATACAATGAAGGCGATTGATTTAATGAACCGAAACTAAATATTATGTTATCTGAACCACAGTAATTATTGAAGTTGATTTGACAAAAGAAAAAATGTTGTGATAACAAATCACAGTTTTGTTTGCTTTTTCCAATAGAGGTCACGATTCTCGTAACTAAACAACTAAACAAAATAAGTAATTTACTAGAGGTTCTGATAAAATGTTAATTGCTGCAGTCTATTTAAAATGTTTAATTAAACTGAATTATTTTTTTTTTTAAATCGGGTTGAATGAATGATTCAATGACTCATTCATAACTTCACTAGTTTCATTACTGGATGAATCAACATTTTTCTTGAATGATTCATTTCTTTAACAGTCACATGTCGCCACCTACTGGTGTAATGATGTAATCGATACAGTCGTTATTTGAAAGGCCATGTTGCTAGATAAAGGCTTTTATCCCAGTTCTTCTGTGGTAATATAAATATTTGTAACAGAAATAATGATACTGATAATGAAAAGACTGTTTGTTTCATCCCTATACATGACAACTGCTCTCTCTGGATCAGTGGCAGTGCCAATGCAGATTTGAATGTTCCGCTGTGATTTTGTCAAATGTTTAATAGACATAGCCGAATCGTTGTAGTTTAGGAAATAAGATTGCATGGGTGCTTGAATCAAGATCGCTATATTTAAATGATTAATCGTGCAGCTCTACTTTGAAATGAAAGCATTTTTATGAGTACAGTATCTTGTTGTGGTGATTTAGTTCATCTTCTTCACCTCTCTCACCCTCTTCAGTTGCCTTCACAGCTCTCAACTGTGCCATGTGTCTTTATTAACATGTTAGATGTGGTCCAGACAGCAGAAGATGGGTGGAAACAGAACCAAATGAACCAAATGAAACAACCAGATCAGAGTTAGGAAATTAAACATGTCTTCATCTTCCTCTTGTAGGGTCAGACTTCCAGTGCAACACTCACATCATCCCAGTGAAGAACGAGGAAGGAGTTGTGATGATGTTCATCTTGAACTTCGATTATGTTCTAGATGAGGAGAACAGCGACTCTATGGAGAGACTGAACCTTACCCCGCCTGCCAAACCTGAAATCAGTGAGTGCAAACTCTTTTCATTATTATTTTTTTCTTTGCCAGATTGGTTTCTAAAATCACACTAGCAGTTCCTTCTGCAAATATTTATCCCATCTTTTCCCTCCATAAGCATTTTTTAAAAATAATTCAATTAAGAGTTCTAAACCATGAACTGAACAGCTCTGAAATTAATCACAACGTGTGTGTGAGTGTGAAGAAGTCTCTTATGAAGATTCCTACACTCTAAAAAATGCTGGGTTGTTTTAACTCATGTTATATGGACAAACCCAGCCGTTGGGTTAAACGTATACAGTAATTTAAAAATGTTATCCATATTTGACCCAAACATGGGTTGAAACAACACAGTATTTTTCAGTGTGCATAATTAAGAAGTCTCTTTTGCTTACCAAGGCTGCATTTATTTGATCAAAAATACAGTAAAAACAGTAATATTGTGAAATATCATTAAAATTTAAAATATTAGTGAGCAAAAACGTTCCATTTTTTTGTGTGTGTCCCTTTAAATGCAAATGAGTTGCTGCTCCCGGCCCCCTTTCCAGAAGAGGGCGGAGCTTTAACAGCTTAACAACAACAAAGCTGGAGAATCTCACGCAGCCAAAATGAGGATTGTCAGTAACGGTGTTCAGCCTTACATTGTTCAAACCGGAGTCGACACTGATGGAGAGACTCAGGAAGAAGTTACAACTTTTAGACGTTTCTGAATGGTTAGTGGATAAATTTATGTAGTTGCTGTGGAGCTGATTCAACTCATCCACTAGCATGTGCCGTCATGTTAATCTTTTGTGTAAATCCAGTGTTGAATTGACCCTCGTTTGTGAAGCAGTCCGGCGTAAAATGACAGCATGGCAACAACACTCTACTACAACAACTCTTCCTCTTCTCTAAAGCAGCCCAACATGGCCCCGCCCCCTTTGTTGCATGTTCTCGGGGGCGGGGTTTATGTAAATTTTTGGGTTAGTGATGTCACCAA
Organism: Megalobrama amblycephala; assembly: GCF_018812025.1. Lineage (NCBI taxonomy): Eukaryota > Metazoa > Chordata > Actinopteri > Cypriniformes > Xenocyprididae > Megalobrama > Megalobrama amblycephala. The sequence goes on from NC_063049.1 coordinate 42,025,056, forward strand.
CCCGGGAAGAAGCTCATTGTAGTCCCTACCAGTCATTTGTCTTAGTCCTTAAAAATTGATTTCTGTAAAAGAAAAGATCTCCCTTTGATTGAACTTTGAGCGTCGTAACTTTGCAGATGTTGTTTATGCTCAAACAGCAACATTACACACTAACTAAAGTTAAAAAAGAGAAATCATAATTAAGGACCCTTTAATATTCTAGCAGTTGTCTCTATAGAGAAAGGTTTTGTTTGCTAATGCATTGACAACAAAGCTGAAGCTTTCACATTGTTCCTATTCCCCTGAAGACAACCACTTTTGTTATGCGTGTAAATAACCTGCAGACATTTCTCTGACAATCTTTGATTGGTGGAATTAAAATCATGCAGGAATCACTTTGCAACTAACTGTAGAGCGACTTCCTAGTGACTCCTTCACAACCCCACCTCCGCTGTGCTAAACCAGCCATTGTAATCAGTCGTGTTCAGACCCAGTGACAACAGGAAGTGCTTTAACTGGCCAGCATGTTGAACAGTCGAGCGCAGTGGGCGTTTCTCAACAGAGCATGCTAATTAGACAGGAGGCTCTCGCTGAGACTCTCAGAAGCAGGTGGGATGTTGGCATCCTCTCCTCTCGGCTCAGATGAGGGACGCTTTCGTAACTGGCTTCATATCAAGGATTTAACACGCTCATCAGCATGCACAGCTTTAGTTCCCGGCCTGCAGAACAAGCCAATACGGTCTTCTTTTTGTCATCTCAGGTGACAGGATGCTGTCGGGCACCTTTGGTGATCTGACTGGCACGTAAAGTGATTAATCACAGTTAGTTGTGTTTTTGAATGCTGTCTAGGAGCTGGTGCATCTGAAATAGACACAGAAAATAGACGAAAGACTGATCATAATAATTATCCATCAAAGTCTAGAACATTTCACAGGTAGAGAAAAGCAGACTGTACTGTTCTGCGCATCTAGTTTGTTGTCTACTAAGAGCCTCAAACATAATATAATTCTATAAAAGGCTTCTAAATTATTAACATAAAACTTTGCTGAAAAAAAACTGTTGCATACAGTGTCTGCATGATAGTTAACTATTTTTTACTCTACACTAGACTCAACAAAGTGCGTTCTTCGTGTCAGAAGTAGCGCAAGCACATGGAGTATGTCAAAAATAGCATGGCAACAGTTATCGGAGACTCTCGTGTTGCATCATTCAGCATCCAGTGTAGACAGCATCACTGATTATAATGGGTTCTACTCGTTTTGTTCTAATGTTCTGGTTTTGTGTGCATCAAACATGCACCAGATGGCCAATGAATGGTGAACTGGCTGATCTTAACGCGATCTTAAACCGTGATTTTGCCAAGTACGACATGTCCCTGCATGGGTCAAGATATTGTGTTGATCCTAGAACATAATTCCTGTCTGAAAATTTAGTCCTAACCCTATCCCTACCCCTTATCCCTAAAATCAGATGGAAATGATAGGTACATAAAACTCTGATATAGAAGCACATAACACAGATTGTAAGCCTAAACTTGACATAAACTGTATGGAATGTTATTCCAGTTGATCCAGGAACATGTCGTACTTGGTGAAATCACGTTCACAGATATGAACCAGAGCATATACAGAAAAAGCCTCAGTGAGGATGAGAAAGGAAGCGGATGGTATTAATGCATCTTTCATTTCCATCGTCTCCTTAACTTCCTCTATCTGCAGGCCCGTTTCCTCTGACAGCGCAGAGGGCCGCAGGGTGGCCGATCGTGGCAGCGATGACGCATCTTTGAGTGTCTGTGGGGGTCGTGTGGTCGTTTAGAGCTCTGCACAGCTGCTCGGGCCTCAGGTCCGCTTCAGCATCTATAGAAATCCTCACTTAGCAAACGCGCTGCTCTAGGTGAAGGTTATTTATAGTGGAGAATGTTGCCGAGTGTTTGGAGAGAGTGTGTGTTTTTCTGCCTCTGGGTGTCATGGAGAGTCAACAAGGACTCACCGCTGAACTCTGAATGTACTGTAGGTGTTAAATAAGGCCCAAACCTAGTGAAGCACCACTAGCCCACTGCACTATAGAGAGTGTGTGACCGAGGGAGGGCTTACATACACACGACAGCTATGCTTAGGCCCTGTTTACACTTGGTATTAAAGGGGTGGTTGATTATGATTTCCTTTTTTAACTTTAGTTAGTGTGTAATGTTTCTGTTAGATCATAAACAAGTTCTCGCTGTTTGAGAACTACAACAAACAGCTGGTAGGGACTACAACGAGCTTCTTCCTGGATTTGTGACATCACTAACCCTAAAATTTACATAAACCCCGCCCCCGAGAACACACAACAAAGGGGCGGGGCCATGTTGGGCTGCTTTAGAGAAGAGGAAGAGTTGTTGTAGTAGAGTGTTGTTGTCATGCCGTCATTTTACGCTGGACTGCTTCACAAACGAGGGTCAATTCAACACTGGATTTGCACAAAAGATGAACATGACGACACATGCTAGTCGATGAGTTGAATCAGCTCCACAGCAACTACATAAATTTATCCACTAACCATTCAGAAACGTCTAAAAGTTGTAACTTCTTCCTGAGTCTCTCCATCAGTGTCGACTCCGGTTTGAACAATGTAAGGCTGAACACCGTTACTGACAATCCTCATTTTGGCTGCGTGAGATTCTCCAGCTTTGTTGTTGTTGAGCTGTTAAAGCTCCGCCCTCTTCGGGAAAGGGGGCCGGGAGCAGCAGCTCATTTGCATTTAAAGGGACACACACAAAAATGGTGTGTTTTTGCTCACACCCAAATAGGGGCAAATTTGACAAGCTATAATAAATGATCTGTGGGGTATTTTGAGCTGAAAAGCTGAAAACGCATTTGAACGGATTGTTTTTGCAGTGTAAACATTCATGCGGTCAAATGTGTTCAAACAGCGCAAAAGATGCCTACTCTCCTCCTACTGACCTAATGCGTAAACATTATGGGATTCACGCTAGCCAGACAGGATTTAAACTTTGTCGGCTGAAAACCCAAGTCGAAAAACATATGAAGCACAATGTCTTGTGGCTGTCAGAGCAGAAACGAAAGCTGATGCTCTCCATATGTTTTTCTCTCATCTCTGGGCGTGTTCATATGTAAATTGAGCAAGCTTATTTTGTCCATTAGATCAAATGATCTGAAAAAGCCCATACATTTACCTGCCCATAGACCCTCACCTTGAAGAAATCAGGACAGAAGTGGTTTAAAGTGGACAAAAGGGATGGATTTAAACACCAGGTGTAAACGGATATGTGTCTCTCTCATCTACTTGTGATCCGATCGACCAAAACGCATCTTTATACCAGGTGTAAACAAGGCCTGAGTATCAAAGACACTTGTATGATGTGAAAACATGTCATATGGCAGTGTTTGGAATAGCATTACCTAATTTGCATAGTCAATTAGTGAATTGGACTCTGAAATTATACAAACATAATAATGCAAAATTCATTGCTATTACTGGTGATTTACTGGTTTTTGAGACTTGAATTACAGCACTTTTCCACAATACACATAGTTTCAAAGCAGCTTTACAGTAAATCATGATGTAATGTTTATAATATCTCAATATCTTCATGCCCTATAGTTGCATTTACCAGATTAGAGCTGGGTGATAATATAGTTGACATTTTGCAACAATACAAGCAATCAAGCAGTTGAGATTTGTTCTATAATACATATCGCCCTATGCGAGAATACTGTATTTTTGTGGATAAAGTTGGACGTACTTGTAAATCCAACTTTATATAAAGAGCTGAGTGAAAATATATAAACATCAACATGTCGTTCTGACCCTATTAAATTTTCTCGTCCAGTGAAACACAAAATGAGATGTTAGACAGACTGTCTGAGCTGGTCAGACAAAGAAAGTGGATGATTTATACTGTCAAGGACCAAATAAATAAATAAATAACACACATATATAGTAGTCCATATTATTCGTGTGCTATATTCTATATAATTTATATGTGAAACTGATGTTGTGTAAAACTCACATTTTTAGTTTTAGCATATTTTTACTGTATATACTGTAGAACTTTGATTCTATGAACTATGAAAAATGATTAAAAGTGCTTTAAAATAGCATTAGTTGGATAACATTAGCAGTATATTAATGCAACACAATATACCATAAGATCATATACAGTAGTAATATCACTTTTGGCCACTACTGTATACTATATATTTAAATTTCTTCACCCAGATTCTACAAATGTGTGTAGAATTCCTGTGACACATTCAAATTCAGATTGAAGTTACTTTTGGGGCAAACAAGAAACTGATTATGCATATACTCAGTATCATAGCAACAAATGGAAGTGCTGGAATCATGGGATGTAATCTCTAGGCTCTAGTGTATTCTGAAATAGAAGCTCTATCAAGTCTGAATGAGAATGTCACATGCTTAGACTGCAAAACTCTATCACCGCTCCACTATGATTAGAAAACAGCAAACGCAATGTCATTTACATGTTAATGTACATTAGAATCATACTAACCAAACAGCACATGACCTTCGAATCAAGCAATCTACATATACGTTGTGACTGTTAGCGTGCACACACACATGCACACACATCAACTTGCTGTCATGAATAATTTGCTAGGATGCAATCTTTTGTACTGTTCTGTTTATCTGGGCTATAATGAAATAAACAACCTTTGTTCACGCCTGCATTTGCCATTTCATTTTCTATTCAAACCAATTTATGCATATAGATTAAGTCTTAGTAGAAGAGACATATTTAATAACATATATGCTCTTCATAGGAAGTGATGAGCACAACACAACCAGATCTCTGCAAAGTCGTAGTTTTCAACTCCTGTAAAGTCCCTGTAAAGTCAATTCTGAGAATTCTTTCTAAACATGTTTTAAATGTTACAAATGTATTGCCGAAACACATTACAAAGACTGTGAATTGCGTAATGCTTAATTGTGAAGTTAGAGCGTTAAGCAGTTTTTCACCAAGTCTCTGTTCAGGATTTTTTGGGCGGAGCTAAAACGTGGGTCTGATGACGCACTGGAGCCCCCGAACATGGCCCCGCCCCTAACACTAACGTCCAATTAAAGCACAAGCGTATGGAAGCTTGTTTCCGCCATGAAATGAAAAATAAATGTAATTGTGACTTTTTTTCTCAGAATTGAGATTTAAACTCACAGTTGCAAGTTATAAAGTCAGAATTGTGAGATATAAACTTGCAATTGCGTGTTATAAAGTGCAGTTATGAAGGAAAAAAGATATCACACAATTCTGACTTTATAACTCACAATTATGAGTTTATATCTCGCAATTCTGAGGAAAAAAAGACAGAATTGTGAGATATAAAGTCAGAATTGCGAGATAAAAAGTCATAATTACCTTTTTTATTTTTTTATTTATTGGCAGAAAAAAGCTTCCATACAAATGTCATGAAAAATTCATATTCAATGTGTTTTGTTTTACAATCTCGCCCAGGGCCTCACAAACCCACGGGTCGGCCTTGAGGGCGAGTAAATGATGACACAATTCTTTGAATTCAACTTAAATTCTCCTATACTTCTGACAACCAAAGGGTGAAAAATTGTCCGAGCAGCGTTTCTGTCTGTTTTAGATGGCCGCTGCTGGTAGTTCCAGGCACTGGAGTCCAGGCAGAAAGAGAGAGAGAACATGATTGAGTATTAATGTCTGACAGTCACAGGAAGAAAAGGGAAGTGGCCGTGATGGTTTAATATCTCATTATGCTTAATTAACCTCTCGCGCTGACTGACTTTCTCATCGTCAGCATCACTCATCACAAATCTCAAGAATCACAAAGCTTGACGTTTGACTTTTGTGTGCCGTATAAATGAGGTTTTCAGCCTTTAGTGATACTAAGTCATTCGAGTGCAATGCAAGTGTGTTAAATCTCTAACACAGGGGTGCCCAAACTCGGTCCTGGAGGGCCGCTGTCCTGCAGAGTTTAGATCCAACCAGCTCCAAAACACCTGCCTGGAAGTGGATATGTCTAGTTAGATCTTTTTTAGCTAGTTCAGGTGTGTTTAATTGGGGTTCGAGCTAAACTCTGCAGGACAGCGGACCTCCAGGACCGAGTTTGAACACCCCTGCTCTAACATATGAATGCACTCTCACTTAGTCAGTGTGTAATGTTGCTGTTAGAGCATAAACCATGTATGCAAAGTTAAGACTCAATGCAAAATTCAATGCAAAGGGAGATATTTTCTTTAACAGAAATCCGGTTTGAACAATGTAAGGCTGAACAATCGTTACTGACAATCCTCATTTTGGCTGCATGAGATTCTCCAGCTTTGTTGTTGTTGAGCTGTTAAAGCTCCGCCCTCTTCTGGAAGGCTCATTTGCATTTAAAGGGACACACAAAAATGGCTTTGCTAATTTTGCTTTGAAGGTCTCCTACACTAGGTATACATCCATCCAAGGTCAAAAAACTTAATATACAATAAAACAATATACATCACAGCATCACTTCATTTCTTAAAGAGTCTGAAAAGAGTTTGATAAAGGATTTGGTCTCTCTAAACCCCACCTTCCCGAGAGCCTACTCTGCTCTGATTGGTCCACATGTCGGAAACCAAACACACATTACCATATTTAAATTTTAGTTTCGGATCTTCCTCAGTGCTTGATACACAGTGATATGAACGGTAACGATGGCGTCAGTTTTACCGTATCAATTCCAGCATGAGTCCTCATCTTTTTGAAGTTCTTGCAAGGCTGAAAACAGCGTCTTCTTGACACGTCGACAACACGAACCAGTCTCAGCTACAACTACAGTGTTTGAGAGCGGGGCAAAATAGATATTGTTCATGAGCAGCCAATGAGGACCATAGTCTGGCATTATGCAAATTGTGAGAACCACTCATTTCAGGCAGTTCAGAATCACTTCTTTCTTTTGCGATACAATAACTCCATTTATCTGCACTTTGATCTGTGAAACTTTGCAGACCTTTTACATTCACAAACAGCTATAATTACACACTACATGAAAGATAATATCTGAAAAAGCATAGTGGGGCACTAAATGATTCCATTTTAAGTTTTAAACTGCTGTCATTTATCCATAAAACATACATACTTAATGTTTCCATACCTGCCTGGATGTGGGTGCGTTGTAGGGGGCATCGGTCAGTGGTATCATGTGTAGTTGTGTCGGCAGTGACAGCACGTGAAGGGCTCGCTGAGTGAGGAAGTCCTCATATTCCCAGGTGCTGGATCACTTCCAACCTCGCCATTGTCATTGAGCATCCAAAACAACCCTCCTGAGGAGTGTTTACAGTCATGCACACGGCCGCTGGAACAACACTGAGTTCTGCTCCTACTCCAGAGTTTCCTCTTCATCAGCATCAGCCAGCAGGTTAATGCTTCATGTTTAAGCGAGCACACCTGCCTCTGTTTAACAGGTGCACTCTTTAAACCCCATTGAGCTGAATGAGGCAGGCTGACAGTCGGGAAAAGCTGTGCAGCGGGACTGTAATTCAGCGAGTGAGTTGTTCAGGTCATTCTGTTGACACAGAAATGGTGTTTCCCGTACACCTGCGTACTGTAATGCATGACACACGCTGTAATGTCTTAATAATGAGCTGTTTGAGGTCTTTTAGATAATTACTGTAGGTGCAGGTGTTTGAGCACAAGTTTTGTACGTTGCCTTAAAAGCATAATGGGAGAGAGAAACTCAGCATTAAAAGTGCAGCAATACTAGACTGTAAGCGTGTAGATTTATTAGAGATAAACTGATATTTTAACCCATATTCACACAATTGAATGCGTTTAATTCTGCATCTACCATTATTCCCAATATCACACATCCTGTGTATTGAACAGGAAACAATGGTATTTAAGTAAAGCTACTTATTTATATTTCTTTAATTATTTAAAGTCATTCACTGTCAAGTGAGAAATGTAGCATTTGTTATGGAAGCTTGTTTCCGCCATGAAATAAAAAAGGTAATTGTAACTTTTTATCTCAGTGAGTTTATCTATAGTGAGATATAAAAGTCAGAATTGCGAGATATAAAGTCAGAATTGCGAGTTATAAAGTCATAATTACGAGATATAAAGTCAGAATTGCTAGTTATAAAGTCACAATTGCTAGTTATAAAGTCAGAACTGCATGATATAATGTCAGAATTGCGAGTTATAAAGTCAGAATTACAAGATATAAAGTCAGAATGGTGATATAAAGTCAGAATTACGAGATATAAAGTCAGAATTACGAGATATAAAGTCAGAATTACAAGATATAAAGTCAGAATTACGAGATATAAAGTCAGAATTACGAGATATAAAGTCAGAATTACAAGATATAAAGTCAGAATTACGAGATATAAAGTCAGAATTGCGAGATATAAAGTCAGAATTGCGAGTTATAAAGTCAGAATTATGAGAGATAAAGTCAGAATTGCAAGTTAAGTCACAATTGTGAGATATAAAGTCAGAATTGCATGATATAAAGTCAGATTTGTGAGATAAAGTCAGAATTACAAGATATAAAGTCAGAATTGCGAGTTATAAAGTCAGAATTGCGAGTTATAAAGTCAGAATTACAAGATATAAAGTCAGAATTATGAGATATAAAGTCAGAATTACGAGATATAAAGTCAGAATTACGAGATATAAAGTCAGAATTGCGAGTTATAAAGTCAGAATTACAAGATATAAAGTCAGAATTACGAGATATAAAGTCAGAATTGCGAGATATAAAGTCAGAATTACGAGATATAAAGTCAGAATTGCGAGTTATTAAGTCACAATTGTTTGATATAAAGAAAAAAAAAACTATAATATAAATATTAGAAGAAAAACCTAAAAACTTGAAATTAAAAATATTGCTTAGGCAAGTACCTGAAATAAATGAATTTAAATTGAAGTACTAAAATGACTGAAAATGAATTTAAACTATATAGAATTATAAAAGTAATAAAAAGGACAAAAAGAACATAACTAATAATATTAAAAACTATAATGGTATATAAATAATTATATTTTTATTATTACAGTATACATAATCCATGATGTAGTTTAACGATAATTTTTAAAATTATTTTTAAATCAATCATCAGTTGTTGTTGGGTTAGGGTTTGTATTGCTGTCAGCAAACAAAAATAATATTGCTCAATCTCTAGAAGTTATGCAGGATGCCAAAGCAAACAGGATATAATGTCACGTAGGGCTTCAGGTTTTAATAATACATTACAAATAATAACAAATTCAAAATGTTAAAAAATGCCATGTAAAATTGTAAGAGATCCTCTACACAAATTTGCAGGTCAAACTTGAACTCTGTTCACATATTTCTTGGCATATGCTTGTGTTCCCGCTCTCTCATGTGCATGAATGGAAGTGAATGGAACATAAAGTCTATAGTGAGCGCATCTTGCAGTCCTGTACAGTCGAAAGAGCTTCCTCTTGAAGTAGACCTTATTTATTAGAAAGTGTGTACTGTGTACTCCAATTTACTCTTCAAAGCGCTGATGTACTGGAGAGGAAACACTGAATTCCATGGGGAAGCAGTGGATTTGTTTGATCATATCCTGTCAAAAAAAAAAAAAAAAAAACATTTTGAGAGGCTGCTAATTAAAGCTGCGGTGAGCTGTGTCCGTACTGAAGGAGGAATTCAGACCAAAGGCCGGTGGGATAATTAAAGGCATGGCTGAACAAATGAGCCATATGTCATATTGTTGTTCTCCTGGGGGAATGCATTGTGGGAATGAATGTTGACCTCTCAAGTTGCATGTCTGCTGAATACGCCCATTCTTATAATAATCTTGCCAGGGGTGCTGACAAATGATTTCAGTGTATTCAATGGCCACTTCTGAAACACTATAACACTATTTTTTGTTTCTATTTTCACTCTCCCCCTATATATATACTGTACACACACAGTAGATAGATACATTTGTAATATAATATAATATAGTATAATTCATAATTGAGATATACTTGAAAGCTATTTGAATTTGTTAATATTTATATGAATATTTAACTTTAAATAAAGGAGTGTATTCAATGGATGGATGGATGGATAGATAGAATGAGAGATAAATGAGAGATAGATTTATGCAAGTATTTCTATTTTTATAAATAATAGCCCTACATGAAACTTTCTACACATCTTTTCCCAAATACCTCCAGGAAAAGGAAGATTCTTCTGCTTCCGTCTGCCAGCCTTGAATCTGTTGGGAACCAGCAAGCAGTCTCTCCCGCAGGACGATCCAGATTCAATCATGGTGGACTCGCCCAGGGCCAGTGACGACTCCGAGGCCGTGATGGACGTCCGATCGCCGACGAAGGACGGTTCCAGTCCAGCGGATGCCAACGACACGCGGGCGCTCATCAGCTCCAGCCCTCACTCCTCCCCAGTCAGTGTGTCCGTTCCCATCGACCACTCGTCGCCCAAGCAGCCCTGGGATCGGCCCAGTCCTTCCCAAGCTCAGTCCACCACCTGCCTGGCCCAGTCCATCTCTAGAGACAGCATGTGCAGCAGGAGACGGGCCTCCTCCGTTCACGACATTGAAGGGCTGAGTACGAACTCCAAACGTCTGTTTATGGACAGACAGGCAAGTGAAGGTGAGTACTAAAACTTATATTGAATTTACATGTTGTATTTCTGTGATACGTTTGACCGAAAATGGAGAAAAGCACGGCACTAGGAACAACAAGGTCTGCCAAGAAGCAAATGGACTGATAAGACTGTAGAAAAAACTAAATATATCTCTATTTTATCTTCAAAAGAAGTTAGTGCTGTCAAACAATTAATCGCGATTAATCGTATAAAAGAAAAGTTTGTTTAGATAATATATATTTATTACACATATATGTATTTATTTAAGAAATATGTATACATTTGTTAAATATATACATGCATGTTTCTGTATTTATATATACATAATAAATATACACAGTATATTATGTAAACAAACTTTTTTGGATGTGATTAATCGTGATTAATCATTTGACAGCGCTAATTATATTACAAATAATATTTTTTTCTCTCTCTCTCTCTCTCTCTCTCATATATATATATATATATATATATATATATATATATATATATATATATATATATATATATATATATATATATATATATATATATATATATATATATATATATTAATAGAATAATGTATAATTTTGTTCTTTTAAAGAAAGACCAGAACTTCAGACTGTTTTGGTAAAAGATGTGATAAAATATGAGATAAAATATTAAATCATATCTGGTTATTGTGCACATTTTAGACTAAATTAATATGAAATAGCTATGTAATTTGATGCTTTCTGGTCAAAAGCCATGTTCTTTATTCATGTTATAAACCTAGACTTACACCATAAAATAGTTTGAATTGTAAAGTCCTTTAAATTGTGCAATTAATTAACTCAACCATCATAATGCACAGTTTCTGCATTATTTGGGGGATTAATGAAGACAGGAATGTATAATTTTCCAGTATAGTGATTTCATGGCTTTTTATTGATGAATGATAATCACATCTAACAGCAAGAAGTGGTAATTATAATGGCATTATAATAAATGACCTTCTCCCTGCCTGTTTTGTTGATATTATCAATTTAGAGTCATTGTAAAGAACCAAACTTTGAAATGATCCACTGCTGGAAGAAGCATGTGTGCTTTATTTTTTTTTACATGAACTCATGCAGTTAAATGTTTTCTTTAATTGGGTGAATTTTCCTAATTTTCTTCTTTTAATCTTTACTCCTCCACTCCAGACCGTGTACGTGGTCAGAAAGGTAACGTTGAATTCTGTAGGAATGTATAACTGTCTCTGGCTTCTTGCTGCATGCTTAAAAACACACAGCAGTTGGGTTCACCATTATTCATATTACTGACTACTTAAAGAGACCATGTTATGGACAAAGTTTGGATTGTGTTTTTGGGCTCTACTAGAAGACATTTTCATGCTTGATTATTCAAAAACACATTATTTTTCACATATTCTCCATTGTTGCAGCTCTTCTCTTCCCAGTCTGTCAGTAACACTCTGTTTAGTTCCTGTCTCTATGAAGCCCCTCCTTCTGAAAAGCTCACTGTGCTCTGATTGGTCAGCTAGATCAGTGTGTCGTGATTGGTAATGCACTTTGAGCGTGTTTGAGAAATGTCCCGCCCCTTACCATAACTGTGAGTTTCAACACACTACTAACTAACTCAACCATGCCCCACCCCTTTATTTTGCATATGCTTTGTGCGGGAATTATTTAAAGGTGTCCTCGAATGAAAAATTTAATTTATCTTGGCATAGTTGAATAACAAGAGTTCAGTACATGGAAATGACATACAGTGAGTCTCAAACTCCATTGTTTCCTCCTTCTTATATAAATCTCATTTGTTTAAAAGACCTCCGAAGAACAGGCGAATCTCAACATAACACCGACTGTTACGTAACAGTCGGGATCATTAATATGTACACCCCCAATATTTGCATATGCCAGCCCATGTTCCCAACATTATGAAAGGCATTAGACAAGGGCAGCCAGTATTAACGTCTGGATCTGCACAGGTGAATCAACAGACTAGGTAAGCAAGAACAATAGCGAAAAATGGCAGATGGAGCGATAATAACTGACATGATCCATGATATCATGATATTTTTAGTGATATTTGTAAATTGTCTTTCTAAATGTTTCGTTAGCATGTTGCTAATGTACTGTTAAATGTGGTTAAAGTTACCATCGTTTCTTACTGTATTCACGGAGACAAGAGCCGTCGCTATTTTCATTTTTAAACACTTGCAGTCTGTATAATTCACTAACACATCTTCATTCTTTATAAATCTCTCCAACAGTGTAGCATTAGCCGTTAGCCACGGAGCACTATCAAACTCATTCAGAATCAATGTAAACAATATAACAGTATACAATACTCACATAATCCGACGCATGCATGCCGCATGCATGACGAACACTTTGTAAAGATCCATTTTGAGGGTTATATTAGCTGTGTAAACTTTGTTTATGCACTGTTCAAGGCAAGCGCGAGCCACGTGGGCGTGGAGCACGAGAATTAAAGGGCCAGTAGCCCTGAATCGGCTCATTTATAATGATGCCCCAAAATAGGCAGTTAAAAAAATGAAATTAAAAAAATCTACAGGGTATTTTGAGCTGAAACTTCGCAGACACATTCAGGGGACACCTTAGACTTATATTACATCTTTTTAAAAAAAAGTTCTAGGGCACCTTTAAATGAGGAATATTGTGACGTGCTCGTTCCTGGAAGAAAACTCAAGACTACAATGGAGGCGTTTCAGGGAGTACAGAAACACTGACACTGATATAGAGAATAACTCCCACTGAAGGGACTTTGCAGAGTTCTTTTATGCTCAATCAGCAACATTACACACTAATGAAAGATGAACATATACAAGCATAATAGCGCCTCTTTAAAGCACCTGTAATCCTATCTCTTGCACAACAAGGTTGTCAAAGACAAAGTTAGGTCCATAGATGATTCCAGTCCATCCTGTGGGATGGTTTGAGAAAAAAAATGATTAAATTAAGCTAAAAAAAAAAAAATGTCATTCATTATATCAGTACACTGCAAACAATTATTTTCCGAAGTTGTAAATAAATATTACTGGAGTACTTTTTAACATGTACAAAAAAAATTAATTTCAGAATCTTAACACTTGCCTACAGTTTCACAGACAAGGCTTAAGCTAGTCCTAGACTAAAATGCATGATTGAGCCGTTTAAACTGAAAGTAACTCGCAATGACGTATCTTAGAATATGTCAGAGCCATTGTTTTGTCTCAAGATGCACACCAGTAATGTGTTTTTCTAGGGTACATTTATAAAAGCTACATAAGTACTCTAACTGAACTAAGGCCTAATCCTGGCTTAGTCTAAGCCTTGTCTGTGAAACCGGGCCTTAATGTTTATTAGATATAATCCATTAATACTATGGGCCCTATCATATTCCCGGCGCAATGTGACACCAGGTGCGACGCAAGTGTTTTTTGCTAGTTTCAGCCCGATGCAGTTATCATTTTCATGTCGTGCACCATGCTGTTTAAATAGCAATTGCACTCGTGGTGTGCTGGTCTGATGCATTGTTGGCATGTTGCTATTTTGAGGCAACTGAAAACGACTGCACCATTGACCAACAAAAACCTGCTCTAAATTCAATAGTGCAGTATTTTTATTTATTTTTTTATTTAAAGAGTGTGTTAGTAATATGCACCTATAGGCAGGTGCACAATGAGCATACGCTCTGCTTGTTATACACACAGAGATGTGCAGCAGCACACAAACATGCCAAATACTAAAAATAAAAGGATTCCTCTCTGGAGAAGCATTCAGTCTTTCCGCTGGCAAATTCTGCCATGCATGTAAATACCGAATCTGCCATTTTGCAAGCACACCTGGCTTTTAAAGGGAATGGGAGATGAGACTCTGATTGGTTTATTGCACGTTACGCCCAAAAAACACCCATGACTCATTAAGAGACTAGGTACAACCCTTTTGGACCATGCACCTACCATTTTTTCCATCGTTAAACTAGCAAAAGTGGATTCAGACACTAAGTCCACCTGCCATGCGCTTTAGACCATGAGCTTAGATTGTTAAAATAGGGCCCTGTGTCTTTGCTCTCTGAATTTGACAGAGAAGCTGGTCTGTAAATAAACACTTTTTTAACACTGTTTTTATGCCCAACTCTGTAAAGGCATTAGAAGATTGTGTTTTCCGCATGCATTTTGCATGAACACCCCAAAATTTTACAAATTAGGTCTGCATATGGTGACTTTTATCCCAGTTTTCAACCTAAAATGAGACTGGCACCCCACAACTTAGACTGGTTAAAACAACACCCCTAAAAAAAAAAATCAAGATAAAACCCGTTATCTTTCCTCAAAAGCGCACTCAGAATACAGATCAGAAGCTTCCATCACAGTGTCTGGGACGTCATGCCGTTTCGTGATTATCCATTTTCAGTCTGATTTCTCCTCTCAGCTGTTATTGATGTCTTGATTAGATCATACAGAACATTTGCTGCTATTTCAGTAAAGCTCTAGTCTGGACCATCTTGCATTAAGGTGGATTAGAATGGCTCAGACTTGTACAGGCAGTTCTTCTTCACATCCCATTGAACGAGACTGATGCGGAGGCTCACAGTCAGGACAGAAAATCAATGGTACATGCTGAATGACTTCCATCAGCTGTTAACCGGCACAGCCACTTTCAGTTTGGGAGGATATTTCTTTAATCAAAGTTTGAATTATCCCAAGAGAGCTTGTGCGGTACTGTTATTTATCATTCGTCTATTATATTGCACAGGATTTTAATGGATTGTTAATGGATGCTTACAGAACTGATATGTTCGTTTCAAGCATGGATGATGAACTTGAAATGTACAAAAAAAATATCCTGTTTCTAACAGTACAATCACATATACATTTTTGATGATGTTTTAATACAACTGTAACACTGTGTTGACAAAAGGTTCATTCAAATGGTTCATTAAGCTGAGCAAACAATGTATTCAAGGCAAAATCATACAATTGTTCTCCTGCCAGACATATAATTTATTTAAGCATTTGACCTGAAATGCCTTAAAGGCTTTTTAAATTGAACATTTAATTTTTTTAAATGTATTTTTTTTAAGTAAATATTTGTATTTAATATACTTTTTATTTAATATTTAAAAAAATAATATACTAATTTTATAATTAAAATATAATATTTGATGAATATAATATATAATAAAATATAATATTTCATTATATATATTGAATATATCATGATTAATTATATTTTCAAATACTGAAAAAAAGCAATATTTAAATTGAACATTCAAATGTATTTTCTAATGTAAATGTTTCTATTAAATATTAAAATTCATTTATATATATTTAATATATCATGTCATTGTTTAAGTATCCAGTTCATACAGGTTTAAGTAAATGTGAACTTTTAAGTGAACTAAGAATTGAATGACCGATTAGAAATCAACAATATTCATATGAAAGATCATTGTGTATAACATTAGGAATATCAGATTTATCACCCAGCTCAACCTCTGTTTACTTTTTACCTTCAGGTCCGTTCAACCACCTGAAGTCCAGTCTGCTGGGATCGACCTCAGACTCGAACCTGAACAAATACAGCACCATCAACAAGATCCCGCTCATCGCACTCAACTTCTCTGAAGCCAACGATAAGAAAGCGCCTTCCCCTCCGTCCTCAGAGAAAACCATCATAGCACCAAAGGTCAAAGACAGAACACACAACGTCACTGAGAAGGTCACACAGGTAAGACTGTGAAGTTTAATCCAACTCTATTTACTTTTTTACACACGTTTCTGGTCTTATTGAGATCGATTCCTTTTGCAGTGCACATTACTTCAAAGGAAAAACTGCTCACCAAAGCTGCATTTATATGATCAAAAATACAGTAAAAACAGTAAATATTTTACAATTTAAAATAGGTGTTTCTATGTGAATATATTTTAAAAAGTCATTTATTTCTTTGATCAAAGCTGAATTTTCAGCATCATTACTCCAGTCTTCAGCGTCACATGATCCTTCAGAAATCATTCTGATATGATGATTTGCTGCTCAAGAAACATTTATGATTATTATCAGCAGTGAAAACAGTTGTGCTGCTTCATATTTTTGTGGAAATCATGATACATTTTTTCAGTATTCTTCAAAAGTTCAAAATAACAGCAATTATTTGAAATAAAAATCTTTTGTAACATTATAAATAACTTTACTGACACGTTTGAACAATGAATGTGTCCTTGCTGAATAAAAGTATTCATTTCTTTCAAAAGAAAAAAACAATACTGACCTCAAACTTTTAGTTAATAGTAGTATATAAATCAAAAATCATTCATTATAATATAATATATGTAATATATGTATTATTGCACCCAATATTGGGCTTTTAAAAGCGTGAAATGAATGTGAATGCTAACAGATAGATATAATAGACCCACTTGGTTATGAACGTTTCACATTGATATTAACAGAGTAAAATCAGTTGTTTTCCCTTCATGTTTTTCAATAAGGGCCTCAGGTGAGGATGTGCTTTTGCTGTATTTCTCCTCCATGGAGTTTGAATTAATCAATGTGTCACGAGCGTAATCTGTTTGAAATATCGTATGTGTCAAGTGCTTCATGATTCGATTAGAAATCCAATAGTCTTGTGAACAAGCAAAAACAAACGGATTCTCCTGCATAATTTCACTGCTCGGTTATGCATTAAATGATGCTAACAGACATGTGTATGCAAATAAATGCTAATGAGGATACTACATAACCTAGAGGGTATTAAGATGAGAGCCAGAATACAGGGCAACAACCAGTAATTATTCTGAGTGCATGTGTCCTTTCTTACCTCAGCCATATTTAGCATCTTTTTCTGACACCGAAATGCATCACTGAAAAGAGCATCTGAGCATGAAGATGGATTTTCTACCACCTCCGGGAAATGGATCTCCAAATATTGGCAAAACACGATTCAGTAGCGCTGTGACAGTTTCTGTGTGAGAGACTCAAGTGTAAATTGAACTTTCCCCTTTAATCCATGGAAGATAGATTTGTGTTTGCACACTGGCTCTGTTACAAAAACAGCTGAGCTGCATAGCTAGACAGCATTTACAGGGGTCATGAGCTGCATTTTTTTATTATTATTATTTTATAATGTTTCCTGAGGTGCACTTTTAATGTTAGTATGATTTTTACATCAAAAATGGTCATAATTTAGAAATAAAAGGTCACTTTCTACCCTGATTTTAGCTCTCTGATGTGAACGCTCAGTTTGAAGGGGCGTGTCTGCTGTGAGACTTCAGTGTAAACGCCCACTGCTGTGATTGGCTAACATCTTTGCATATGAAATAAGTATTACATGTGGAACTATTTAGATCTATTCTCGATGCATGAAAGGTTGCAGCATTATAGCCGATAATGTCTGTTGAGTGCATGAATGCAGTGATCTCCTCATTGCAACTCATTCTGCACAAATAACTAACATAACTAAAGGCCACAATATACTTCAAACGGAATCGAAGAACGAACTGATGTGACATCATTTCGAACAAAATCAGGCCAAAACGAAGTTCGTTTTATGTTCGTTTTGGGAGTTTGAAACGGCTTGCCAAAGCAAACTCCCAGGAAAGGTTTGCAAAACGCCTTCGTACTACCATTGGTCCGTGACGGTAACGTAATAGGAGGTGTGCGCTGAGGCTCCGCCTTCTTTCACACGGAACTCTTCTCTGACTCATTTCATCTGATCTGAACCATGAACACTGGATAGCAGCTTTAGAGTAGAAAATGAAGTTGTGCTTCTGATGAAATGAGGCACTGATACTGCTTTTCACATGTGATGCTGTAAAGATGCATGCAATCTACTGAATAAAATGACAAATATATGTGACGTGACTTTACTGGAGTGCTAATTTGCAGAGCTCGTGCTAACACACCCATGTTGTTATGATCAGATGCTTTTCTTATGCTTTCTATAAAAAGCTTGCTGTTTTCTCATTTTTGTTGTGTCTATTTTGTTACTGAGAGGAAATCGTGCAGCACATAATTGCATATTCATCTAAACGCTGCTCTCGGCAGTGTGGGCGGCGTCAGATGTTTGATAACAGTATATCGCTGCTCACGTATTTCATACTTCATTTTACTCCTAAACGAAGAACGAAAATTAACTTCGCCGTGAGTATATCGGAGCCTAAATAAATAAGAGATTCATTGAGAGATTCAGTGTAGACAGCATCATTGATTACAACGGGAGTTTTAGCGAGAGACCGCTGATAAACTCACGCTGTGTGTTTGACAGCTTCAGCGATTCTAAAGGGAGGCTTCTTTTATCGCTTTCTGTATAGACCTTTATAGACTGTCTAGACTGTCTTTTAAAGGGATAGTTCACCCAAAAATGAAAATGTGATGTTTATCTGCTTACCCCCAGGGCATCCAAGATGTAGGTGACTTTGTTTCTTCAGTAGAAGACAAATGATGATTTTTAACTCCAACCGTTGCCGTCTGTCAGCCGTATAATGCGAGTCAATGGTCACACAATTTATAAGAGTCAGTAAACACGCACAGACAAATCCAAATTAAACCCTGCGGCTCGTGACGGCACATTAATGTCCTAAGACATGAAACGATCGGTTTGTGTGAGAAACCAAACAGTATTTATATCATTTTTTACCTCTAAAACACCACTATGTCCAGCTGCGTTCAGCACTCGCTTGGTGAGGTCTGATCACGCTCTGACAACGGCAGTGATGTCTAGCGCATAGACTTCAGTGAGTGCTAGACATCACTGCCGCTGTCAGAGCGCGATCAGACCTCACTAACCGAATGCTGAACGCAGTTGGACATAGTGGTGTATTAGAGGTAAAAACTTATATAAATACTGTTCGGTTTCTCACACAAACCGATCGTTTCGTGTCTTAGGACATCAATGTGTCGTCACGAGCCGCAGGGTTTAATTTGGATTTGTCTGTGCATGTTTATTGACTCTTATAAATTGTGTGACCATTGACTCGCATTATTTGACTGACAGACGGCAACGGTTGGAGTTAAAAATCATCATTTGTGTTCTACTGAAGAAACAAAGTCACCTACATCTTGGATGCCCTGGGGGTAAGCAGATAAACATCAAATTTTCATTTTTGGATGAACTATCACTTTAACTTCTGTTTTTGCGGTAGCTCTGTATGTTTCTATGGCATCGCTGTTGAAGAGTAATTAGATGGTGAAGTGGATTTACTTATTGTAGAGTTAAAGAAAGTTACCACGAGTATTGTAATGTTTGAAGCGGAAGTCGTAACAAATGTCTTTAGACTGGGAAGATTTTAAAAACCACCGGTTCAATCATAAAGGGGAGTAAAATTTTCAGTAAATTTCCAGAATTTCTGGATACTTTCAGGAATTTTTGGAAACTTTCGGGAAATTTACTGGAAAATGTCCACCCCTTTGCATCCCTAGTAAGATCTTAACTTCATGTGGTGGAAATACAAACCGGAAGACAGAAAAGGGGTGGGGCTACATAAGGTCTATATAATTTAATCACAATTTAAATAAGAGATTATTTTCCTGCTACTAAGAGAAGCAATATGAAGTTGACCGTTTAGTTACTGGTTTGATTTACTGATGCATAAACAGCAATAAGCGATTTTGAGACAAAGAACGTCTGACTGTACATCTGATCACAGATCAGGCATTAGAATTAACGTGGTGTCATGATCACCAGTTGGAGTGCCCTATTTAGCCACCAGAGGCACTCCAACATGGACTATTGTTCACCTCACTTGGACTTCAATTCCCATAACCCACTTCTCGGACTCATTATCCCGTTCATTGCACCCAGCTGTTTTGTGTTTCATCATTAGTGTCTGTCTATTTATTCCTGGTTTGTTTCTGCTTTTGTTATTGTGGTTTCATTTACGGTCACCGGCTTCTGTTGTTGTTTTCTTTGTTTTTGTATGGACTGTCCTATGGAGTTTGACCCTTGCCTGTCTTTGGATTTACGTTTTGGATTACCCCATTAAAGCTGCATATGGATCTTACCTTCTTGTCTCTGTGCCTAACATGACACATGGTTACTTACATGTTGCGGCATTACTGTCGGGTCCATATATTACAGTAAAAGTCTGTTTGCAAAGCCTGCGGCGAAATTGCGACTGATTTACCAAAGAATCCACAGTGAAATGTACCGAACTAACAAAAAGTGCTCTACTGAGACATTCACATAATTGAAAATAAATAACATTACCTTCCAGATCCTAATGCTGGGAAAGTGCTTATTTTTAGTCCAGTGATCCTGTATCTCTCTTCTCATCTCACTAATGCACCAGTGGGTGGGGCCAAAGACGTGATGATGTAGAGTAGGCGTCGATCTGATTCTGCAGAGGCGGTCTTATTATCCTATTATGTCATAACGTGACAAAATCCAAAACTAGATGCAATTTTTGCAGTTTTTGGACTAACAAGGAAGTTTTGAGTTCTGAAACTTACAGGACGTTTTTATAGTACAATGACCTCTTACATGTCAAAAGATCAAGGAAAATTTGATTTCTCAATTCATGACCCCTTTAAGGCATCATATAGGCACGCTTCCGGCGCAGATGATGTTTTAAACAGTATGATAATAATTCTACTTTCTGGCATTGTATGAGTTTTTCACTGATAAATCCCAAAAATTTATTGCATGTGGAGGACAAAGCAATAGAAATGTTAATTATAGGTATTCTACCATTCTTCTGGATATATCAAGGTTAGCGACTGGAAACATCCTTCAATGAAAGTCAAAGGCATGGCGCTGTAAGGCTGTAACATACAGTACTGGGTCAAACCTTGCTGTAAATGTGTCCGCGTCTTGGCCAGCCGTGAAGGAAGTCGATGACAGCCCATCCAAAGGACATAAGTCCTCACTTCAGAAGCTGACTCGTTCACTGCGGTCATTTGGCTTGTCACGTCTGAGTGATTCGCACATTGCCTTCTCTGACCTGCCTGGACACGTGAGAGCCCGCAAGAGAAAAAGATACATAATTCAGCACTTGAATTATGAGGGAAAAAAATCGACTATGGCAACTGATCACCGTTGCTGTCGTCATAATTTCTAATAAAGTATTTATCAGGAAAAGACACCTCATTTGCTGAATGTCAAAGTTGGTTAAATCCTGCAGTAAGGTGTGCGTGTGTTCATTTAAAGCTCAATTACAGACACGCACTGCTGGATTACAGGCTATTATCATCCTAATGCTTTTACCAGGGGACTTCTGCTGTTCAATGGCTTTGCAAAATAGTGAAATGAAACCCCGGTAGTGTCTTTTATAGTGCAAAGGAAAGCAATGTGTTGATGCTTATCTTGAAGATCTTTCTATTCAAGCTTCAACAAAACACATACATCACTGATCACGAGTCTGTTCTGAGGGCACAGATAGCAGAGAAAAACAATGCTAAATGCTTATAATGCTTATAATAATTGCTACTAATCAGTGTTATTTTTATTAATACTTTGAATTAGTTCATTTTATTTTAAGTTACAACAATTATGTATTTTTTAAGGTTTTAGTTAACTATAATAACCCTGCAACTAACAATATGCATATTTATGATATAAAGATAAATATGTAAAGATACAGATTTACTTGTTTTTATAAAAGAGAGGAGAAAATGCTTACCTTGTGTTACTGATGTCAAAGGTCACATGTCCAATCAAACTGTATTTGACAGATGTCAGTATGGACAGATAGTGTGCTATGTCTTCAAAAACTGAACAAAACTACACAAGATAAAAGAAAATATGACCCAGACTGCATTACAAATGGGTTTGAAGAGGATAAATATGTTTGTGTCGCCACATTTGTGTGATATTATTATTGGCTGCTAAGAGCATGACACCTTCAAAATTCAAGAGACATTCAGAAATCAAATAATATATTATTTTACGATACACAGTTTTGTTAGTGTGTTGGGTTGCCACTTGATGTCCAATGTAAAAATTCTGTATAGTTCATGAAGCAAAAGAATATATAAATAAATAAAGTAATTTAGAGCCCCTGGCCTGTATAAAAAAAAAAAAAAATCATGCAAAATTATACTTTGTTGTCCCAGAATCAGATTTTAAATTCATTTAACACATACTTTCATCCAAGAAATGCTACACCAAAAGCAATTTATTCTAGGCAGACAATAACATGACAAGTGCCAAAATACAAAGTTCCAGAATTGCTTTGAAAATGCAAAACAGCTACACAGAGATGTAGACGACATACTATAAAGTAACAGAAGGAATGGTAGAGCTTTTGTTTTAATTTGATAATTAGTGTCTATTTATTATGCAGGTGTTTTTAATTATTATTTTAGCTTTTATTGTTGTTGAAATAGTAATAAAAGTAAATTCCACTGCCTTGAGAATGAGAATTTAGATTCTGAACTATCCGTTTCATGAATCACATTAAAGAAAAGGGAAAGGACATCTGATTGCCTGAATAGCATTCTTCATATTTCAGTATGTGAAAAACAAGATTTTGTGAAGTCTTGTGCACAGTTTTGTCCTTGAGCAGAGTGCTCAGATAACTTCACAATCAACCTGAGATGCATGACAACTAGACTTCATAATCCAAAAAACTATATGTAATGTGAGCATTTCTGACAGCGGAGACGGTTGTACTGTGCAACTATAGAGAAATAAATTAATATTTATGTCATGCACTGAGGCTCCCTGACACGGTACACTTATGAAATGTGAAGGAACTCAGTTGTGCTGGCGCTTTTCATGAAATATTGCATCAGCTGGAAAGAAACACATGACAACTACGGGGAAATATATGTGAGGCGCGGTGAAACTGTCACATACTGCATTATGATGATGGACCTGTGGACATGTAACTGACAGCTGTCAAGTAATGCAATATAAACATATAGTGAGAGATTTTTGATAATTCAAAAATGTTTGGATCTGATTTTGGAAATGCACAAATCAGCAACTTGACATCAGTGTTTCAGATTTAATATCAGCATCAACAGTGCTCTGGTTACTGAAACTTAACTGAAAAATTTAAACTAAAACTGAAACGTTTACATTGAACTATACAGTATATTTAAATGGTAGTATTTAATTTTAAATGGAAAAAGTTTGAAAAATTATACATTACTCAACTTCTTGATTTGTTAAACTGTAAAAATAATAATAAAATATAGCTGCAAGCAGCAATTATCAGGGACAAACACTTCAGAAGCAGAATGAGGAGCAATAAATCAAGGTAGTGAGCATCGACTGCAAAAATGAGTAAAGACGTTTTCAATTCAATTTAATTCACATTTATTTGTATAGCGCTTTTCACGATACATATCGTTTCAAAGCAGCTTTACTGAGAATGCATGTCAACATTACAATTTAGAGAATCTGGTATCAGAGGTGACTGTCCAATATATGTGGTTTCAGAAATGTACATGTAATCATGCAGTTAGCTAACAATGTAATAATTTAGGCAATTGAATTTACAATCACTGTTAGCAGTTTAATTGAAGGTAGAAGCAATGAGCTCCTGGAAATAATGGGAAATTTGGAGAGGGTTTTAAGCAAAATGGTAATACAATTACTTGTAATGTGACATAATTGCTTATATTAACCAATAGGTGGAGCTGACACCAAATTGATCTGGTGTGGTCAATGTTGAGTGACAATTAAACACATAAAGTTTGGTGTCAATATATCAATCTTTCCAGAGATAAAGCCTCAGATGAAAATTGCCATTATACCATTAAATTTGTTGATGCAGTATAACAAAACAGTTTCGTCTATCGACACGAAATCCATAACTTTTGCCGACATGGTCTGAAAGATGATAAGACTCGGATTTGGTGAAAATTGGTACAAGAAGAGTTCAAAAAGTAGGGTTTTTTTTTTTTTTAAAGAAAATCAAAATGGTGGACAGAAACTTCGGCTGACTATGGCAAAATTGATCTTGGCATGACCCAAGGAAAATATTAAGACCAGTTTCATTACAATAGGAAAAATTAATCAAAAGCTATTAGCATTTTTTGATATTTCATTATAATTTATGACCACAAGGTGGTGCTGTCTCGAAATTTTTGAGTATCTTCAGTGCATGGTGCCGATGACACATACCAAATTTCGTAATGATACACCAATGCATTCATAAAAAATATAACATTTTACGACAAAATTCTAAATGGACACTGTCCAAAATGGGAAAATCGGGTAGCGTTCTACTCGGCATGCTGCACCAAATCTAAAGTGACCTGTTTTGTGATTTTGGGTCAAACTGTTTAGAACTTATTAGCAAAAATAACCATTTTTTTAATATCTCCTGACCACTTGGTGGCACTGTGCCAAAACTGTGCAGGTACCCTCAGGTCATGGTTGTCATAAAACATACCAAATTTGGTCTGAATACACTAAAGCGTTGTGGAGATTTAGCCTCAAGTCCATTTTGGCATGCTCTTCGTAGAATCCGTTTGCGTGTTTTTTGGGAACAGAATAGGTGGAGTTGGGGAAGGTGGAGGGTTTCTGAAAGTGTGCTGCAACTCCTACAGCAAATACTGACCAAGTATTTGAAGGTTGAGCTCATTGGCTACTGATACAGCAGGAACCAATCAGCTGTGCCTTATAGAGAATAATGTGATTGCAAGCAAATTGAGTTAGGACCTATCAGCCTGTGCCATCTAGAGTTTCATGACAGAACTTTGTATTTATTATTATCATTCTAAATAAACTCCATTCCATCTGCTAACTTATTTGCACAAGTGATTCTTTAATGGTTTAGCATGTTTCTCCATCAGAACAGACTTAATTATGTACCATACAATACTCACGTTTTTGCCTGCCTCTCCTGTTCCAGGTCTTGTCTCTGGGCGCCGACGTGCTGCCAGAATACAAGCTCCAGACGCCACGCATGGATAAGTTCACCATCCTGCACTACAGCCCATTCAAAGCGATGTGGGATTGGCTCATCCTGCTGCTGGTTATTTATACAGCCATTTTAACCCCTTATTCTGCTGCCTTCCTGCTCAACGACATCGAGGAGCAAAAAAGACGGAAATGTGGCTATTCCTGCAGCCCTCTTAACATGGTGGACTTAATGGTGGACATCATGTTCATCATCGACATCCTCATAAACTTTCGCACCACGTACGTGAACTTGAACGAGGAGGTGGTGAGCCATCCGGGGAAGATCGCCATCCATTACTTCAAAGGCTGGTTCCTTATAGACATGGTGGCGGCCATTCCCTTCGACCTGCTCATATTTGGATCAGGATCAGAAGATGTAAGTGACACCAGAACTTAATCAACTTCCTTCTGCACTTGGCTGCTGGTCAAAACTAGGGATCACAAACTCAAATGACCAATTTGGCAGGTGGTGTTCTCCTTCCCATTCGCACAGTTAGACGCTTAAAGGATTAGTTCACTTCAGAATTCAAATTTCCTGATAATTTACTCACCCCCATGTCATCCAAGATGTTTTTGTCTTTCTTTCTTCAGTCGAAAAGAAATTAAGGTATTTGAGGAAAATATTCCAGGATTTTTCTCCATAACAGTGGACCTCAACAGTGTTCAACGGGTTGAAGGTCCAAATGTTAGTTTCAGTGCAGCTTCAAAGAGCTCTACATGATCCCAGACGAGGAATAAGAGTCTTATCTAGAGAAACCAGCCATTTTCAAAAACAATATAAAAATGTATACACTTTTTAACCACAAATGCTCATCTTGCACTGCTCTGTGATGCGCCACAAGTAACGTAATCACGTTGGAAAGGTCACGCGTGACTTAGGCGGAAGTACAGAGAAAGGGTTTACAAAGTGAACATTTTTATAAAAAAAGGTCAAACAATGATGTCAGACATTTCTGAAGCTGGAGAAAATGAGATTGAGTTTTTCGCCCTACCGCGGTACTTCCGCCTGCGTTACCTTTCCAACATGATTACGTAATGCGTGACGTATCGCAGAGCAGTGCAAGATGAGCATTTGTGGTTAATTTAGAAAATGACAGATGGTTTCTCTAGATAAGACCCTTATTCCTCGTCTGGGATCATGTAGAGCTCTTTGAAGCTGCACTGAAACTGACATTTGGACCTTTGAAGTGAAGTCCACTAAAAAATCCCGCAATGTTTTCCTCAAAAACCTTCATTTCTTTTTGACTGAAGAAAGAAAGACATGAACATCTTGGATGACATGGGGGTGAGTAAATTATCAGGAAATTTTAATTCCTTTAATATATCTGGAATTTTATCATATCATGCATGTACACTATAAATCAAACCCATGATCTTGGCATTGGAATCACGGAAACATTTGGAACTAAAGTAACTATAATTTAGGCTATCTGCATTAAGAAAACAACAAAATCTTTTAGGGATAAACAGGTCTCATGGGCAGATAGCCTGAGACCTAAGCTATTTGTTTACTCATTTATTTATTTATTTGTTTGTTTGCACTGTGTCCATTATGTAGATCCGATCAGAGCATTTTGCAGAGGTCAGAGAGCTTTTAGCGCTGGTGGGCTGCTGATTCTTACGGCCACAGCACAACTATTTCAGTGAATCAGGGATTACAGTATCAGAATATACTGTATGTTGTTTTCTCCCCCTTTTTTTTTGAATGGCCCTCATTTTTGAATCCATTTATTTGGATTAGTGGCTTACCAAATGGGAGTCAATGATTATGATGAGAGAAAGAGAGGAAAGAGAAAACTGATGTTTGAACAGCTTACAGGCTGAATCATTGGCACGCCGGTTGGCTCGTTTCCTTGCTTGTTTATGTAGGCACATCCGTCAATGGCCTATCATGAGCTCTTGGCACATCCTGGCATATGGTTTTTCTGCTTTGTGGTCTGTTCCAGTGACAGCAACTCTGTCAGAGCCATATACTCTGCCTAAGGACACCAGAAACAAACACAGTGGCTTTTAAAATATTAAAGAATGGAATTATAGATTAAGACCTACTGGAAATGTCATTATTTGATGGCATGCAGTATATTTTTAGACTATGGATGAGTTTTGATGCTTGGTCTTGCTAAGTATATTGCTTTCGTCTAGATAATATTTTCCCCAGAGGTCTCATATTTGCACAGTTTTTCTGAAAAGGGCCGTCGAGCTCCAGCCTTCCAACAGCCATGAAGATCACCCAATTAACAAAGCTCACGCTCTCAGCATCTGCACTCGTTTTCACTGGAGGCGCTCTCACATCTGTCTCTGGTCGCAACTAGGGCTGGGTGATATAGCTAAAAAAAATCTTCATATTTATACATCTGTGCTCTGAAATATCTGAAAAGTGTGATTTTTTTTTTT
The DNA here is from genome assembly GCF_018812025.1 of Megalobrama amblycephala. Classification (NCBI taxonomy): domain Eukaryota; kingdom Metazoa; phylum Chordata; class Actinopteri; order Cypriniformes; family Xenocyprididae; genus Megalobrama; species Megalobrama amblycephala. The sequence goes on from NC_063049.1 coordinate 42,052,829, forward strand.
TTTTTTTTTTTGCAATCACAGGAATCCAAATGTCTAATTTTTTCAAAACCAACAGTCAGTAGATTCAAAATGTTTGGTGAAAAATATGATTAAAGGCATGGTTTCCACACTATATTTCACACAGCCAAGATGCTTAAACATGTTAGCAATATTTCATTGACTTTCTCTGATTATTAAAACCTTGAGTATAAGGTTTCACTCAGTTGATTTAAACTTTCAGACAAGGCTTTGTTCAAAGTCTTCAAACTTTAATTGTCTAGTTAAACAGTGGAATTGAAAATATAGGCCAATCATATGAGGTCAAACTTGATGAACAATCAGTATAATTGAGCGTCCATCTTATCAGCATGTCCAGCTATAACTCAAAAACGTGATTTGCTGTGAACAGGATCTACTAATGAGTTTTTAATGGGCCGCTCATGACGGATGCAGCACTTCTCAACGTGAGAGTACAAAAAACCCACGTGCTTCGCTCCACAAGCTTGCTAACACACTGTCAGCGCTCGTATGCATGCTAAGCAGTGCTGTCAGACGCATCCGTTAAGACATATTCTAAAAATACCCGGTGCGGGTCCTAACCTCGCTTTGTGAGGCCACCGTATAATTGCCAGCTAAACAAATGATCTCCCACCGGGGGACGAGTGATGTTGCTGAAGGAGTCGTTTCGGATGAGACAGTGCCCGCTGTCAGCTCCCAGGGACCTTTCTCCCGTGTCTCTATCTATTGAACAGATTTCACCTGCAAATGAGGATTTATCTCTTTTCTGCTCAGTTTGGTTATGCACCGTTTACCGAGAGCTGGATGAGAAGTGTCGATGCTGAAATTCATTACCCAGGTCTCTCGTGTCGGGTGTTTATTTTATCCTTGTGGTGCAAAATTTTGATGAGATGGATCTCTGGTGTTGGCGCAGCAGTGTGTAATGGACTAAAATTAAACAGGATTATCAAAATATTAATTAGTGTGTGCAGACATTACAGTAGCACCCTGTTATGAGCTTTGGGTGTATTAGACCACAGTGTGTTCCGGCTCTTTTAATACAGTTAACTGTGGATAATTAAAGCTAGAAAAGCTTACGGCTCTGTTCCAAAACCTTGTGAGCTGACTACAGTAATTCCAAGTGTTATTTGAATTACTCAAAGTGCATGGGATACTAAAATCACAACTGATTTCAGTATGGTTTGAAGTTTAAGTTAAGCATGTTGCCCAATACCAGTGTTTCCCATTGATTAATCTAGACTGTGGTGGCCCGCAATAGTCTAATCTGTCCCGCCACAGTTTTATAATGAATTGAAAATATATTTAAACTTCTCATATAAAGGCCTGGTTTCACTGACAGGGCTTAGCCTAAGCCAGGATTAGGCCTTAGTTCAATTAGGGCATTTAAGTAGCTTTCATAAACGTTCACTAGAAAAAAACATTACTGGTGTGCATCTTGAGACAAAACAATGACACTGACATATCAGTTGCTTTCAGTTAAAACAGCTCAATCATGCATTTTAGTCTAGAACTAGCTTAAGCCTTGCGCAAGGACCTTTAGCGTGCATTTGGGAATGTAGCGGGCAACAATTGTGCATTTTCACATTTGCTTAATTCCCAATATTTTTGTAGGAAGATGATCACAGCATTTCACTAGATTTGTAATTTGTAAAGCCCATTTGTCAAGTCGAGTCAAGTCATCTTCATTTATATAGCGCTTTTCACAATACATATTGCTTCACAGTGACAATAGGAAAATTATTATCGAGCTAAAGTTGGTTTTTGATTGAAGCACTTCCACTGTAAAAACTGTTAATTATTACTTTAGGGGCCGCTTAAATGACACCTTTCCTACTGAAAACTGAATACCTTGAATGCATTCTTGCCGTTCGTTTAGTCTATAGGTTTGCGTATTTGTAAACCTGTTTTCACAGAAATTGTAGTTTTCCGCCAAAATAAAGGCTCAAGGGTTTATTTTTTGCAAGTGTAGAAATTAGTATTCTACGGAAGAGGATTAGGGCCAAGCAATAATAAAAAAATAAAACCATCTCGAGATTAAAGTTGTTACATTTCGAGAAAAAACTCGTTAAATTTCGAGAAAAAAGTCGAAATAAAATGTTGAGAATAAACTCGTTAAATTATGAGAAAAAACTCGTTAAATTTAGAGAAAAAAGGTCGAGATAAAATGTTGAGAATAAACTCATTAAATTACTAGAAAAAACTCGTTAAATTTTGAGAAAAAAAGTTGAGATAAAATATTGAGAATAAAGTCATTAAATTAAGAGAAAAAAGTCGTTAAATTACGAGAACAAATTCGTTAAATTATGAGAATTTGTTAATTTAATGACTTTATTCTCAACATTTTATCTCGAATTTTTTCTCGAAATTTAACAAGTTTTTTTTCTCGTAATTTAACGAGTTTATTCTCAACATTTTATCTCGACTTTTTTCTTGAAATTTAATGAGTCTTTTCTCGTAGTTTAATGAGTTTATTCTCAACATTTTATCTCGACTTTTTTCTCGAAATTTAACAACTTTAATCTCGAGATTGTTTTATTTTTTTTATTATTGCTTGGCCCTAATCCTCTTCCATAGTATTCTAATTTCCCTACTGTAGCATAAATAATATACTTGTGAAACGTCTTTGTTTGATTTGCACACTAAACATGGTTTGGAGCTCGTAATTTTTAACTCCCAAAAGTGCACCAGATTGATAAATTTAACTTTAAATTGTAAAATTTTCTTTCGGGGGATGTGTACTACTGTATGCATTTTTATGCTTATTAGAGTATTGGGTCATTTAACAGGTCATTCCTATTCTCTTGGACATTATTTGTTTTGGGGTCATATGATGCTATTTTAAAAGTTCATTATTTTGAATATTAGGTGTAGAGTAGGTTAACATGCTTTAATGTTGAAAAAACACATTTTTCACATACTGTACATTGTAAAATACTCTGATTTCTACAAAGCCCCTCCTTGCCATAAGCTCAGAGGGCTCTGATTGGCCAGCTGACCCAGTGAATTGTGATTGGCCAAACATCTCAAGAGTGTGTCAGAAATGTAACACCCCTTACCATAATCACAAGCTTCAGCTTCAGCTTTAAGCAATTGTAATAATGTCGTCAGTTTTACCATATCAGTTTGAGCTTGAGTCGGATTCTGAAAATCAAGCCGATCGATTGGAACCAACTTTGCAAGCAAGACTTGAGCAGAATGTTTCACAGTGGTCAGTAGTTTTTGTACATAGCGTTGTACTCTCCCGGGTTCAGGAAGCTGTCCTCTGTAAAGTACACCATGCACAAGCAAACTTTTGGGTTGTACTGCTCAGGAACAGCTTTATAAATAAATCTTAACCTCTGATTCCCAATTTTAATGCGTGTTATAAAGTCAGAATTGCGTGTTATAAAGTCAGAGTTTCATGTTATAAAGTCAAAATTGTAAGTTATAAAGTCAGAATTGTGATATAAAGTCAGAATTGTAAGATATAAAGTCACAATTCTGACTTTTTTTGTCGCAATTATGAGTTTTATCATGCAATTCTGAATTTACATCTTACAATTCTGACATTTTTTTTCTCAGAATTACGAGATATAAACCCACAATTGCGAGAAAAAAAAGTCAGAATTGTGAGAGAATAAGTTGCAGTTACCTCGTATTTCATGGTGGAAACAAGCTTCCATAGTTTTCAGAAAGCCAAACAAATCGGTTTTGCTTTCACATCCGTGTCTCCGTGGCATGACTACACTACACTGAAGTCCTTCTTTCTATGCATTCTTTCTAATATTTCACATTGTGACATGGATGTTTGATTAATATCTGGACTTCAATCGAGGCATTTTAGGCAGGTCTGGATCAGTGTTCTCTGTTAGATAGAATAAATCCCTTTGCTGGAGACTATGAGTTTTGTAACTTTGCAGATCTTATAAATGCACGAACAAATACATTACACACTCAAGGAATAGGAAAACAATAAAAAAGCATCATATGACGCAGATCACTAGATTTTGAAGCCTATGAGAAAAAGAACCTGATCAGCCTGAATGAGTCAAATGAGTATTTTCCGATCTTTCTTGGTTAACTAATGAGCATCTTCTCTCTTCTTCTCAAGACAACCACTCTCATTGGCCTGTTGAAGACAGCGCGACTCCTCCGACTGGTTCGTGTTGCCAGGAAGCTGGACCGTTACTCTGAATACGGCGCAGCAGTTCTCATGCTCCTCATGTGTATATTTGCTCTGATTGCCCATTGGCTCGCCTGCATCTGGTACGCCATTGGAAATATGGAGAAACCGTATCTGGACCATAAGATCGGCTGGCTTGACAATCTCGAGGTGTCCATTGGGAAGAGAATAAACACTAGTGACCCCAGCTCTGGGCCGACCATAAAGGATAAATACGTCACTGCACTGTACTTCACATTCAGCTCGCTGACCAGCGTGGGCTTTGGAAACGTGTCCCCGAACACCAACTCGGAGAAGATCTTCTCCATCTGTGTCATGCTCATTGGATGTAAGTCTGAAAAACATGCATGTATGCAAATAGCTTAAAGGGATTGGTCGTTACAAAACTGAAAATTCTGTCATCATTTACTCATCCTCATGACGTCCCAAACCCGGATGTTGATATCTTCCTGAGAAACATGAAGGGAGAAAGTTTCCATGGAAGAAATAAAACAATTATGGTGACTAAATAATGACACAAGTTTAATGTTTTGGTGAAATATTCATTTAAATAGTGAAAGCAATATGTACACAACCACTGAAATGTATGTATAGGTAATGTATAGGTAAAGGTATAAGGGGGAAAAAAAAAATATATTTTTCAGTGTTCAATTGAAGTGCATGTCCTGAGATGGCTGTAAACTATTCATACTGAAATATTTAATCTCCGTTTCAATCTAGCAGATGAATTCTTATACTTGGAAACAATGCTGCCTTTTTCAAATCAATATGTTTTATTGTCTTTTCATGACCCCATGACATCATCTCTAATCCATGTCTGTTAGTCTTTAGCCCAGCTAGTATACTGATAAATGTTGACAAAAATATATTTTAGCATACACATTTACAGTAAAACTGCACTCAGGAACAGACAGTGGTGTAAAATATTTTGAGCAAATTAGTAGTTACTGTAATTAAAGGGATAGTTCACTCAAAAAAAATAAATAAAATAATAATAATAAACATTCTGTCATCATTTACTCAGCCTCAAGTTGTTACATACCTGTATGAGTTTCTTTCTTCTGCTGAAAACAAAAGAAGATATTTTGAAGAATGTCGGTAACCAAAGATTTTTATTTTCAAGAACACACAACTTGGGGGTGAGTAAACGATGACAGAATTTTCATTTTTGGGTGAACTATCCCTTTAAGTATCATTTTGGCTACTTTGTACTTTGAGTATCAAGGGTATTAGCAACTTTTACTCTCTACTTGACTAAGTTTTTGAATAAGTATGTATCTTTACTCCAATAGAGGGTACGCATCGACGTCACTTTACCGCCAGAACACGCTCCCTCAGCTGGACTGAGTGGCAAAAGAACCTGCTGCATGACTGGATTTAATAGGGGAAACTGCGAAAAATCGAGTAAAACAAACGATTACAATAAAGGTTGGACTCGAAAGTGTTCCTTACAACTTTTCAAATAAACCTAATCTATGGATATTGACATGCAACCAGGAGTCGTGTTTCCTGACATTTATATGTGCCTGATTTCGACGCCGGGGAAATACATAAAGCAAATCTTCCTGTGAATATTTTATATAACTACAATATAGGTAGGTTTAAATCTGAGTAATTACTTGTAATCAATGTTATATATATCGTCCAGCCCTAAAACTTGTATAGTTTTTGTCAGTGTTTATTTAAAAACACCCAATAATGCAGAATATAAGATGGTAAACATTTAATTGATGAGTTGTCAACACAATATATAATAATACAATATATACGGTATGATTTTACCTCAAAATCCAACAATTTGACAAAATAATAACTGCAAATCCATGTTTCACTGCCTGGAGTCCAGCTGTTTCTGTGAATTGCAGTGATCCATTTGCTTCTTTTTTTATCTGTAGCTTTCGGCAGTCTTTAAATATATACCTCAGGTTTTGTGTCAAAGCTGTTTGTACAGTCAATCGCAAAGTTCTTTCCCGTTTTGGAAGTGTTTTGTTTGTTTTTTGCTGCTGCCGCTCAGTCTTTGTGCCACTCAGTGGGCGTGACCGCAGTCGTAATGGTCGACGGTGACGTCACATGCATAACCTCTATACATTTACTCATTACATTTTGCATAGCACCTAACTTTTTCTGCAGCAGTTTATTTCTGCTACAAAAGAAGTAATATCACCATCTACAGGGCTTTGAAGGCACTATATATTTGGCCTCCACAGACAAAATGTACCTTGCATTTGCAATCTCACCTGTGTGACCTTGTCCTGTCTTCTCCAGCTTTGATGTATGCCAGCATTTTTGGGAACGTTTCTGCCATCATCCAGCGGCTGTATTCCGGAACGGCTCGCTACCACATGCAGATGCTCCGTGTGAAAGAGTTCATCCGTTTCCACCAGATCCCGAACCCACTCAGGCAGAGACTGGAAGAGTACTTCCAACATTCGTGGACCTACACCAACGGCATCGACTTGAACATGGTGTGTTTGATGCATCCAGGTCTAATTATTCAACCATTTTAGCCATGATATTTTCATTGAATGTGTGTTTTCAAATCTTTATTAAATTTAAATTGACGCTTCATTAAGATAGGCTCGTCAGCATTTAGTTGATCCTGTTAAGTCACAGTCACAGCTGTAAACACGACTGGGATTCTTCTTCCATGAGGGGGTTTGGCTTCACGACGGCTTTGTTTCCAGTCAGACCGTTATAGAACGCGACACACACATCTTCTGAATGTATTGTATGCAGAAACTTTTACATACAATAACAGTTCATCGTGACCACATCTGTCAAGATCTAAAACAGACGAAAAAGCAACTTAAGAGAATAATAAAAGTAGTTCATACAGTGCAACTCATGCACTGTTTTTCTTCAGGAAAAGACCAAAATTAAAGTTATTCACTGAAAATGTATGGAAGCTTGTTTCTGCCACTTATTTTTTTTTAAAGAGGTAATTGTGACTTTTTGTCTAACATTTCTGACTTTTTTCTCAGAACTGTGAGTACAAACACAATTCCGAGTTATAAAGTCAGTATTGCATGATATAAACTCACAATTGGGTCTTATAAAGTAAACTCGCAATTCTGAGAAGAAACGTCAAAATTTCAAGAAAAAAGTCAGAATTGCGTATTATAATGTCCATTAGTGGGGGGGATTGACTTTTTTTCTCGCAATTGTGAGTTTATATCACACAATTCTGACTTTATAACTCGCAATTCTGACTTTATATCTCGCAATTCTGACTTTATATCTCACAATTCTGACTTTATATCTCACAATTCTGACTTTATATCACACAATTCTGATTTTATATCTCGCAATTCTGACTTTATATCTCGCAATTCTGATTTTATATCTCACAATTCTGACTTTATAACTCACAATTCTGACTTTATATCTCACAATTCTGACTTTATAACTCACAATTCTGACTTTATATCTCACAATTCTGACTTTATATCTCACAATTCTGACTTTATATCACGCAATTCTGATTTTATATCTCACAATTCTGAATTTATATCTCACAATTCTGACTTTATATCACACAATTCTGATTTTATATCTCGCAATTCTGACTTTATATCTCGCAATTCTGACTTTATATCTCGCAATTCTGACTTTATATCTCACAATTCTGACTTTATATCTCACAATTCTGATTTTATATCTCGCAATTCTGACTTTATATCTCACAATTCTGACTTTATATCAAGTCAAGTCAAGTCAAGTCAAATTTATTTATATAGCGCTTTTTACAATTTGTAATTGTTTCAAAGCAGCTTTACATATTAGGAGCACAGAAAAAAGAGAAATAGTTAAAAATAAGCTGTACAAGCAAGCGTGGTAATATGTAACATATACAAGATGGTGCTACATTAAGCCAATGTCGGCTGACTCCCAGGGGTGGAAAAAACCCCCTAGGAGAAAAACCCAGCGTGCTAGCACTGGGAAAAAAGTCCTAGGAGGGAAAAAACCCCTTGGAAGATATATATAACATATGTAAATGGATATGGAGATCAAAATCTGAATTATACATTTTTATTATAGAGATTAAAAATAGATTATATATAAATATATGTAAGCGGATACAGAGATTTAAAAATCTGAATTATAGATGCAGCCAGAACTGGATCTGTAGGCCCATTGTCTCCTGGGCTACGTTGTAGTCAGGTCCAGACACAGGTTCTCCATCTGATCTGGATACGGCCTGGATCCAGCACCCGGCAAACCTCAGGATAAGCAGAGAGACTGATATTAGCATAGATGCCATTCTTATTCTGATGTACAGGTATATCTAGTGTTATAGGAAATGTTCTCGGTTCCGGCCGACCTAATTATTGCAGCGTAACAATCCTTTAACGGATTTGAAAAATGTTAATGTATTGATAATGTGTTATGTGTATGCAAGAGCAAAGAGATGTGTTTTTAGTCTAGATTTAAACTGACAGAGTGTGTCTGCTTCCCGAACAATGCTAGGAAGATTGTTCCAGAGTTTAGGTGCTAAATAGGAAAAGGATCTGCCGCCTTCAGTTGATTTTGATATTCTGGGTATTATCAACTGGCCTGAATTCTGAGATCGCAATAGACGTGAAGGACTATAATGCACCAAGAGCTCGCTTAGATATTGGGGAACTAAACCATTTAGAGCTTTATAAGTAAGTAGCAAGATTTTAAAGTCTATACGATGTTTAATAGGGAGCCAATGTAATGTTGACAGAACTGGGCTAATATGGTCATACTTTCTGGTTCTAGTAAGAACTCTAGCTGCCGCATTTTGGACCAACTGTAGTCTGTTTAAAAGCCGAGCAGAACAACCACCCAGTAGAGCGTTACAGTAATCTAGTCTTGAGGTCATGAATGCATGAACCAACTGTTCCGCATTTGTCATTGAGAGCATATGTCGTAATTTAGATATATTTTTTAGATGGAAGAAGGCGGTTTTACAGATACTAGAAACATGACTTTCAAATGAAAGATTGGTATCAAAGAGCACACCCAGGTTCCTAACTGAGGACGAAGATTTAATGGAGCACCCGTCAAGTGTTAGAGAGTATTCAAGGTTTTTTCGTGAGGAAGTTTTTGGTCCAAAGATTAGGATATCAGTTTTTTCTGAATTTAATAATAAGAAATTTCTTGTCATCCAGTTTTTAATGTCAGCTATGCATTCTGTTAGTTTTGTGAATTTGTAGGTTTCGCCAGGGCGCGAGGAAATATAGAGCTGAGTATCGTCAGCGTAGCAGTGAAAACTAACACCATGATTCCTAATTATCTCTCCTAAGGGCAGCATGTACAGAGTGAAAAGCAACGGTCCTAGTACTGAGCCTTGTGGTACTCCATATTGAACTTGTGATCGATACGACATCTCTTCATTAACTACTACAGACTGATAACGGTCAGATAAGTAAGATTTGAACCATGCCAAAGCAATTCCACTAATGCCAATATAGTTTTCAAGTCTTTTTAAAAGAACGTTGTGATCGATAGTGTCAAAAGCAGCACTGAGATCTAATAACACTAATAGAGAAATACAGCCACGATCGGATGATAAGAGTAGATCGTTTGTAACTCTAACGAGAGCAGTCTCAGTACTATGGTATGGTCTAAATCCTGACTGGAAATCCTCACAGATTCCATTTCTTTCTAAAAAGGAGCACAGTTGTGTTGAAACTGCCTTTTCTAGTATCTTTGACAGAAAAGGTAGATTCGAGATTGGCCTGTAATTTACTAAATCTCTCGGATCTAGTTGAGGTTTTTTAATAAGAGGTTTAATAATAGCCTGCTTAAAAGTTTTTGGCACGTATCCTAGTGTTAACGATGAATTAATTATATCAAGAAGTGGACCTACGACCTCTGGAAGCATTTCTTTCAGTAGTTTAGTCGGCATTGGGTCTAACATACATGTTGTTGATTTTGATGATTTGATAAGTTTAGATAATTCTTCCTCTCCTATAGCGGCGAATGATTCTAGTTTTACCTCAGGGACACTACAGTGCACTGTCTGAAGCGAAACTGTAGACGGTTGCATGTTTATAATTTTCTCTCTAATATTGTCAATCTTGCAAGTAAAGAAGTTCATAAAGTCATTACTGCTGTGCTCTTTGGAAACGTCAGCAGTTGAATCTCTGTTTCTAGTTAATTTAGCCACTGTGTCAAATAAGTACCTAGGATTATGTTTGTTTTCTATTAAGAGATTTGAAAAATAAGTAGATCTAGCATTTCTTATAGCCGTTCTGTACTCAATCATTTTTTCTTTCCACGAAAGGCGAAAAACTTCTAGTTTTGTTTTCTTCCAACTACGTTCAGCTTTTCTCACAGCTCGTTTTAGAGCCCGAGTGTGCTCATCATACCACGGCGTTGGATTAGTTTCCTTAATCTTCTTTAGACGTAAAGGAGCGACTGCATCTAATGTGCTGGAAAAGAGAGAGCCAATAGTTTCTGTTGCAGCATCGAGTTCTTCTAAGTTGTCAGGTATACTAAGGCGATGAAACTGCTCGGGGAGATTATTTATAAAGCAATCTTTAGTGGTAGAAGTGATGGTTCTACCATATTTATCCATATCACACAATTCTGACTTTATATCTCGCAATTCTGACTTTATATCACACAATTCTGACTTTATATCTCGCAATTCTGACTTTATATCTCACAATTCTGACTTTATAACTGGCAATTCTGACTTTATAACTCACAATTCTGACTTTATATCTCACAATTCTGACTTTATATCTCACAATTCTGACTTTATATCACACAATTCTGATTTTATATCTCGCAATTCTGACTTTATATCTCACAATTCTGACTTTATATCTCGCAATTCTGACTTTATATCTCACAATTCTGACTTTATAACTCGCAATTCTGACTTTATATCTCACAATTCTGACTTTATAACTCGCAATTCTGACTTTATATCTCGCAATTCTGACTTTATATCTCACAATTCTGACTTTATATCTCGCAATTCTGACTTTATATCTCACAATTCTGACTTTATAACTCGCAATTCTGACTTTATAACTCACAATTCTGACTTTATATCTCTCAATTCTGACTTTATATCACACAATTCTGATTTTATATCTCGCAATTCTGACTTTATATCTCACAATTCTGACTTTATATCACGCAATTCTGACTTTATAACTCACAATTCTGACTTTATATCTCACAATTCTGACTTTATATCTCACAATTCTGACTTTATATCTCGCAATTCTGACTTTATATCACACAATTCTGATTTTATATCTCGCAATTCTGACTTTATATCTCGCAATTCTGACTTTATATCTCACAATTCTGACTTTATAACTCGCAATTCTGACTTTATATCTCGCAATTCTGACTTTATATCTCACAATTCTGACTTTATAACTCGCAATTCTGACTTAATATAACTCGCAATTCTGACTTTATATCTCACAATTCTGACTTTATAACTCGCAATTCTGACTTTATAACTCGCAATTCTGACTTTATATCTCACAATTCTGACTTTATATCTCACAATTCTGACTTTATAACTCGCAATTCTGACTTTATATCTCACAATTCTGACTTTATAACTTGCAATTCTGACTTTATATCTCACAATTCTGACTTTATATCTCACAATTCTGACTTTATATCTCGCAATTCTGCCTTTACATCTCGCAATTCTGACTTTACAACTCGCAATTCTGACTTTACATGTCGCAATTCTGCCTTTACATCTCGCAATTCTGACTTTATAACTCGCAATTCTGACTTTATAACTCGCAATTCTGACTTTATAACTCGCAATTCTGACTTTATATCTCGCAATTCTGACTTTATAACTCGCAATTCTGACTTTATATCACGCAATTCTGACTTTACATCACTTGCAATTCTGACTTTACATCTTGCAATTCTGCCTTTACATCTCGCAATTCTGACTTTACATCTCGCAATTCTGACTTTACAACTCACAATTCTGACTTTATAACTCGTAATTCTGACTTTATAACTTGCAATTCTGACTTTATAACTCGCAATTCTGACTTTATATCTTGCAATTCAAAAAGTCAGAATTATGAGATAAAAATTCGCAATTATCTTTTTTATTTCATAGCAGAAACAAGCTTCCATAGTAATGTATGGAAAAGAGCAGAAATAAAAAAGTTCTAATTTTGTGATCCACAAAAAAAAAGAAAAAAAAGAAGAAAATAATATGTGTTTGGACTATAAGGGTGACTAAATATCGAGAGTAAATAATGGCAGACTTTTCATTTTTGGCTGAACTATTCCTATAAATGATCTCTGAAATGCTATTTGAACATGTTATCACAGTATAAATGTGTGTTTATGTACTGAAAGCAACACTTGTCTCTCTCCATGTCTGCCTCGTATGAAATGGACTGACCTCATCACCCTGGGAAGAGCAGGAGGTATTTATATAAACGCAGGACTCATCTTCATTCATGTCTTAGCTCTTAGTCTCTCTCATTCACATCAACCTTCACTCTGTTCTGGACATACTGTACTGATGCTCATCTCAGTCGCACAGTGCAGAAACTCTCCTTCATATTTAACACTCTCCTTCAAGGTCTTCTAGCAGGAAATGCATGTTTTCAAAAATTAGTTTTGGGCTAGGCAATATTTATGATGGTACTTATTTTAGACATCTTTTTTGCAACCAACTGATGCATATATCCTATATTTTTTTTCTGGTGATACGGTCTTTAAAAAACCAAATAATAATAGTAATAATAATAATAATCAAATAAAAAGATTCTATTTGATTATTATTATCAAGATTATTATTATCAAAATATTTATTTTTGGGCTGGGGCATATAAATTAGAGCTGTCAAGGAATTATTATATATATATATCTATATATATATATATATATATATATATATATATATTTTTTTTTTTCAGCATTTTGATACATATTTTAGTATTTATACTAAGAAAGCACATAAAATAAAAATAAACTGACCAAATAAAAAGTGCATCAAAATGCTATATTTTTCCAGCAAAATCATTGTCAGTATATTGCAAATATTGAAAATATAGCCCAGTCCTTGCATATCCCATGCTAGCATGAATTAGCATATATTAGATGGGGATCTATGGTAGCCATTCTGCTTTAGATGAGACTTGGAGATTAAAAGTTGCTCTTGTTAAAGCAAGTCTGCATGTTGCTAAGAAACTGAATCATTTCTGTTGGCCATTATTGAACCCTCATTATTTCAACTCTTTTAATTTATGATTGCACTGCTAATATGAGCACAGTAGTTGGCACTTGCATCATTAATCTGTCTCTTTCTCGCCACTTTAGCTGTATGAATACTTTGGCAGAAACATCATAATGCAAAATAATTTCATTAGCAGTGGAAAAAACACCAGGAATCTGTTCCAAAATCTAATGAACTGTCACTTCAAGGCATCATAGAAGAGCTCCTGTCTTGAAGGCTGCATCACATTCAATATTTCAAAATATTAATGTTTTTACTTTTGATCAGATAAATGCAGCCTTGGTGAGCTTAAGAGACTTTCTTCAAAAACACTGAATAATCTTACCCACCCCAAACTTTAGAACAGTAATTTCTGTTCAGTTTTGTTAAAAACTGTACTTAACATTCGAGTGAGTGTTATTGTTATTATTATTAGTGCTGTATTGTTAGTGCCAAACAGCAGTTCACTGAAATCAATTTCAGTCAGGATGCTGCGAGTGCACATTACTGTGTTGGAACAGAGCCTGTAACACCACAGAATAACTAACAGTGTAATTATAGATAATGTCTACACTAATGTGCTTCCTTTAATCTTCAGTGATGGATCTGAAAGAGTAATTCTCACGTCTCTCTGCAGGTCTTAAAAGGGTTTCCTGAGTGTTTGCAGGCAGATATCTGTCTCCATCTGAACGATAGTCTCCTTCAGGGATGTAAGGCATTCAAGGGTGCGACTCAAGGATGCCTGCGTGCTCTCGCCATGCGCTTCAAAACCACCCATGCTCCTCCTGGAGATACACTTGTGCACTGCGGAGACGTTCTCACCGCACTCTACTTCCTGTCTCGAGGATCCATTGAGATTCTTAAGGACGACATAGTGGTGGCCATTCTGGGTAAGAGCTCACAAGCTTGTTTTTAATATATGCACACACACACAGACACACACTAACTTTTTTGCTCATCAGCCACTGTGGCTAGTGGTTTTCCAAAGTTACTAGCCACTCAGCATTTTCACTGGCCACAATTGTGGCATTGATACTGCAATATAGATATTTTTTATATTATCTCATAATGTAGCAGCAGGTATATTAGGCTGCTGTCACTTTAAGACCTGATGCACGGATCCATTATACTGTTACACATGCGTTTTCTTTCTCAACTGTTTACGTTTACGTAAAACATAACTGTTTACACATGAATACTCGCAAAGATCGGCATTTTGACATTATTGTGTGTGTATTTGACAGTTTAAGAGCAATAAGCAGTGAAAAATAACTCAATTTAGTACAGAGAGGTGGCTTTATGTGCACACACTTTGGGAGTGAGCACAAAATCTGCGGGAATGAGTAAAATTATGCGCAATCCCACGGCGAAATTCAAGCCCTGTAACACCAACAATATTCCTCTGAAGCAAATGAAACGAGTGAGTGAGGGGAGGCGGGTTTGTGTGTCAACTCGCTGTCGGAGAGACGAGAGAGAAAGAGCAGCTGGTATTGTGTAGCTATTCTGTAGAAAATGAGTATTGGAAGCGTATTTCAGTATCGATATGTATCGAAAAATCTATATTTTTGAAAACAATACATTGCACTTTTTAAATCTTTTAGAACATTATAAATGCTTTACTGTCACTTTTGATTAATTTAATGCATAATTGCTGAATAAAAGTTTCAGCAATTTCAACGTTTCTTTAGACATAAGTCTAATTTTTTTGTCATTAGTATTCACTAAGTTACAGTTCATTTTCTGAGAACTATCAGATTGGAGTTTGTTCAGAGGGAGACGAGAGATCACGCATCATGTTAGTTTTCTTTATTTTACAAAAAGCACAACATTTTGTTTTTACTCTGAGTATACACAAATAAAAGAAGATATTCTATAGTTTCAATTGATATATTACTTATGTCTCTATGACAAGAAATGATGGAGTATTTTATGTCTGTTTTGCTGCAATGTGAAAAAAATCCTGCAAAACGCGCCGGCGCGTTACCCGACTCCAGAGAGTCTTTCCAAAAAAAAAAAACTTTTTGGCCTCCAAACTTTTGAATGTTGGTTAGAAGGAAATTTTGAGATTAGACCTCTTGGAGCTTTAATTGAATATCCCTGCTCTAGATATTTAATTAAGAAATCACTTTTTTACTTATAAATGACTATTTTAATCAGAGGTAGACTATTTTTAAAAATCATACATAAGAATATATTTCATTGTCTCATTATTTCTCACTGTGCTCTTGTGATCGATGGTTGCTGAATGTTTAGTAGCTTGAGTTGTGTGTGCGCTTGCTAAAAGCGGCCTGCAGATATTACTGCGTCACAGCCGCGTCCTGTGGAGGACTTTCTGCCTAGGCATGTTGTTTACCGATGCGGCGGTTAGCAACGAGAGCGAGAGAGGGCACACGCTGTATCTCCCAGTGGGTAGATGTGCCATTGTCCTTACATGCTTAAACACAGCAGCAGAGAGCCCAGGTGCCCAGGGTGCAGTTTGCTCTGTCTCCAAATCAAAAGGCAGAGTGAAACGTATCCATTATTGTTCTCTCAGAAAATGTCAAACAGATGAGCATATTCTCGAAACAAGCCTGTCTTTTCTTTTCAGGGTTTTTGCATTGTGTTCCATTCTGTGCCTGGAACCGTGTCTGATAAGAAGAGGCTTCTGACATTTCTATTAAGTGGCTCCTGCTAGCTGTGTTTGGCATCTTCAAAGCACAGGAGAGAGAGAGAGCTGCACTGGGCTTTTTATAGCTAACGGCCTATAGAATGCAAGTGCACATTAGAGAAGGTGAGGGAAAGAACAAAGGAAAATAACTGTAGATCCTGTCTGAATATGAATGGAATACTAGATTAGTAGTGGTTGACATGAGTTTTTTTTTTAATGGCATATGCTAATATTGATAACAAGATCATGACTGATATTGAGTTATACAACTTAATTAAAACACATGAGATGCACACATATATGCATTACCGTTCAAAGGTTTTTATATAAGAAATTAATACTTTTATTCAGCAATAATGTATTAAATTCAGTTTAAAAGTATCACTGTTTCCACAAAAACATAAAGTGGCACAACTGTTTTCAACAGTGATAATAATAAGAAATATAGCTGAGAGCAGCAACTATCGGGGTTCAAGCACTTTAAGGCCTTTAAGCACATGCATAAAAAGGTATTGTTTCATTTAGCAAGCCTGTAACCATCTCAATCATAGACCATTTACAGCCAATACAGGCAGTTTACCATAGGAAACATGGTTTTCAACGCTTTTAACAGTTATAGCCACCTATGGTCCGATCTTCAAAAAATTTGGCATGCTTTTTTAGAATTTTATGCTCACCTATTCTTGGTGAGTCTTTGTTTAGGATTAATAGGCTTTTGAGTGTATATTGACACGCCCCTTTTCTAAATTACCCTTTTATAGCTATCCAAAGGGTAAAGTTCTTTTTTATAGTTCCGATTGGGCGAAAAAACTAGTTCGCAAAAGTAAGTTTATTATATAATCATGAATATTTAATGAATGATTTGATTGATAGCAGTAGTTCTTGAGGCAAATTTTTTCAGTATGAGAAGATCTATCAAATGATATGAATATTGTGTATATGTGTGAAACACCAAGTGATTACAGAGGCATAAAACTCGTTACTGCCACCTAGTGGCTGATTTCTTTCAAAATTCTTACAGACCTCTAGGACCATGTGTTGAAATGCCTACAGAGTTTCGTTCCAAACAGCCTCCGTTAATCTTGTCTGATAGCTGCTCAAAATTCATTGGCCAATGTTTTTTGAGACATGCCAATGTCCTCATAGACAATCATGGCACCTCGGACAAAGACACTGCATGCCAATTTTCAAGTTGATCGGACTAACCGTTATAGCCATTATATATATTATATTATATTTATATTATAGATATAGCCATTTTCATGTCTTTTTGCTGTTATAGCCAGTCACCGCGTCCTTTTTACTTTGACCAAAGATTGAGCTCTTACATAGGTGTGCCGTCTGGTGAAAATATTTTATTCCATTCACGAGTTATAGCCATTTTAGTAAAAGTGTCTCCACCCACTTCAAGTGTTTTGGCGGCCCTTAAGGACCGTGAATCGAAATTTCAACTTTTTATGATAATTATTGACAATCAGACGAAAGACTACTTCGCAAAAGTAGTCGCAATCCAAAATTGTTGTTATATAGCTCAATATGTTTAGTCTTATGGTTTAAATCTAATTTTCTTGATTTCAAGTCTCTGAGAAAAACACTATTTTGTGAAGTAGCTAACATAACATAATCAGACGCAGCTTTGTTTTTAGTAACAGTAATACAGAATTTTCTCCATCATACAATACGTTTTAAAATTAATTGCATGCCATTTATCAACACAAGCCATCCAGCATTTAATATGATATTGTAAAATCGATCTATCTTACTGCAGTGTGTAACAGTGTCTCACAGCAGCCGCCGAGCGAACGCACAGAGTAACGTTATAACATCATTTTCAACACACTCAAATGTATCTAATATGATAAACAGAGCTGCGTTACCTCATACTCATGACCGGAAAAGCGGAAGCGGCGCCGGCGACTGTGTCATAATAAAAATCCCGCTGCTCGTGAGGCGTGAGTTGCGCAATCGCTCCAGCTCCTCGCTCAGCTCCACAACACTCGCTCCTGCTCTGCTTCATACTACAGTAACGCTAATAATCGCATCCATGAACATGATTTCTTCCTGAGTCCTATCCCTATTCTTTTCCACCGGCTGTGAGGTGAAGACCACATGTCCCAAGATTCAGCTCTCATACTTGGTGTCATCAAGCTACGCCTTTGTTTTAAATAGGCCTCTAGCGGACAGAAAATATTACATAGTGCACCTTTAAAGCAAGTCAGGTCACTCGGTGCCCATCTTGGTAATGCGGTCGGCAGATTTCAGCCATATGCTTAGAAAGGGAAAGATGAAAATCAATGTAAATTTGACAGTACTACCATAAATGCTGCTGCTAAATCTCAAGAAGACACAGTCCACTTGAAGGAGTGAATGAAAACGAGTGAGTGAATTCGGACACTGAGTGCACCGGAAAGGGTGTTTTGCATAGCGTGTCTGACAGGTGTTCTTAACTTCAACACAGTTTAAAAGCTCTGTTTTTTCATCAGATGAATATTCGCTGGCTAATCCGGTGACATAATAGGGTCAAAACAAAGAACAGTGCAGACAGCCATGGGGAAAAGTTCTTAAACCTCACAAAGTGACTATTTAAACTGAAATGCTGTCGATAGAGCTGAACTCGTGTTGAACCCTGAGCGTTCGTTTAATAATGTTCTTTGGATCCATTAAAAAGAGTAAGTGCTTCTCATCTCTCCTCTTCCCCACTGGAAGGGCCCACAATGCTTTGTGTCTGCTGCTTTATGGTGAGATTTAGAAAGGTATCAGATCCCTTATGAACAGCTGTGTCAGGCATTTTAGCCAGTTGAGTTTAATGTCACCTGCAGCTCAGTCACGTCTCTCTTATTTAAAGCAGAATCACTCGGTGGGCCTGACATTTACCCGAGAAGCGGCCCAGCTGAGAGCCCGCTGATTTTTGAGATAAACTATAACTTGAATGGACTTCGGCGCAGTACTGTGGTGGCATTTTTGCCATTTTATAAAACATAAGAGGCAATGGTAAGGAAAAATGTATAATTAAAATAAACTAAATTTGCACTTCCTAAAGGAAGAGCAGTGCTTGTAAAGGTAATCTTGTAAAGATTTTTTATTGAGCAAGAATGTATTACATTGATCAAAAGTGACAGTAAAGTCATTGATAATATTACAAAAGGTTTATTCAAATAAATGCTGTTCTTTTGAACTTTTTATTCATCAAAGAATCCTGAAAAAAAAAAAAAAAAAAACATATCAAGGTTTCCACAAAAATATGAAGCAGCAAACTGTTTTGAACATTGATGTTTCATATTAGAATGATTTCTGAAAGATCATGTGACACTGAAGACTGGAGTAATGATGCTGAAAATTCAGATTTGATCACAGAATAAATTACATTTTACTATATATTCAAATAAAGTTATTTTTTGAATTTTACTGTATTTTTGATCAGCCTTGGTGAGCAGAAGAGACTCTACAAACATTTAAAAATCTTACTGATCCCAAACTTTTGAAAGGTATAGTTTTTCATTTGTCTCTCTTCTTTTATAAAATTCTTTGGTTCTGCAATAATGAAATGCTGCATCACAGCTGTCATATCACTCAGCACACGTCTTGTTTTCAGCTGCACACAAGAATCAATAGTGTAATATTACATGAGGTGGCTATAAATTATTAAATATATGCAAGGAAGGCAAGACCAATTACAATTCAGAATGCAACTATATGCAACTATATGCCC
This sequence comes from Megalobrama amblycephala, assembly GCF_018812025.1. Taxonomy (NCBI): domain Eukaryota; kingdom Metazoa; phylum Chordata; class Actinopteri; order Cypriniformes; family Xenocyprididae; genus Megalobrama; species Megalobrama amblycephala. The sequence goes on from NC_063049.1 coordinate 42,072,540, forward strand.
GATGACAACTATATGCCCGATGACAACTATATGCCTGATGGCAAGTCAGCGTCATCAACTGCGAACATGAAACAGAGAATTCAGTGCTCATTTATATCAGGTGTCAAGCAGTGACTGGCCAGACTTATTACGAAGGACGACGTGACATTAAGTCTTCCTGGTAGATCTTGCGCTACCGCTACCGCTAACCGCAGACACCATCATTACTGTTATTATCACTGTGTATCAATTCTTGAGGAAGATCCGGAGTTGAAATTCAGAAATGGTTATGGGTGTTTCGTTTCTGATACACACTGTAAGCAGTCGACCAGTCACAACAAACTGAGCCATCTGACCAATCAGAGTAGAGCAGGCTCTCAGTAAGGAGGGGTTTAGAGAGACCAAATCCTTTATTGAATGTTTCAGACACTGTGAGAAAAGAGGTGATGCTGCAATGTATATTATGAGAAAATTAAAGTGCTTTCTGACCTTGGATGAATGTAAACCTGTAATACGAGACTTCTAAAACACAATCAGGAGTCTTTAAAATAGCATAATAGGTGCACTTTAAACCATTTTGTAATTCAAAAGAGCAATTCAAATCCTGTATTCTGTGACCTTTAAAGAAAGGCAAAAGAACAAACAGTTGTTATTCAACGAGAGGTTGAGGGTAAAAAAAAAAAAAAGCAACATATACCTGACATCATCCGATTCATATTCCCCAGAGATAAAGCGTACGCTGATAATCCGCATGCATTCTGTCCTAAAATGACCTTGCTTCCCCAGACACACTTATAAAGACACAATCAACATCTGAAATCCCATGCAGACACATGCTAACACATGCATATAGATAGATCTCTAAGGAGACACAGTGTGATACGTCTTCTGTGACACAGATGTGCAAATAAAATAAAAAAACCTAACCTGAATGTGTCCTTTGTTTTCCAGGTAAGAATGATATATTTGGAGAGATGATCCACCTGTACGCTAAGCCAGGGAAATCGAACGCAGACGTCAGAGCGCTCAGCTACTGTGACCTGCACACCATCCAGAGAGAGGAGCTGCTGGAGGTTCTGGACATGTATCCAGAGTTCGCAGACTATTTTCTCACCAATCTGGAGCTGACCTTTAACCTGCGAGATGAGAATTCAAAGGTACTTCCCATCAAAAGCAAGAAATAATATACAAAACAGATGAAAATAAAGCATTTATCAGTCACCTGAGATTATTATTGCGTGTTGTTGTTGTTGTTGGGCTCCTTCTCTTCAGAGCACTTATTCACATGCCAGTGATTCAGACGGAGAGGACACGAAGAGCCGAAGGAAGATCTCCTTTAAACGTAAACCATCAAAAGGTGAATATGAACGATTGATTACATTACACCATGCCACTGTTGCAGGAACTTAGGCATAAAATGCATAAAAAGTGAGTTTCCTGTACAAAGACATGACTCGATGCCACAGTATGATGCATCGTTGAAGAAATCAACTAGCTAGTCACGACGCTCAAAATCCCCCACAGATCATTTATTATAGCTTGTCAAATTTTCCCCTATTTGGGTGTGAGCAAAAACACACCATTTTTGTGTGTGTCCTTTTAAATGAGCTGCTGCTCCCGGCCCCCTTTCCAGAAGAGGGCGGAGCTTTAACAGCTCAACAACAACAAAGCTGGAGAATCTCACGCAGCCAAAATGAGGATTGTCAGTAACGGTGTTCAGCCTTACATTGTTCAAACCGGAGTCGACACTGATGGAGAGACTCAGGAAGAAGTTACAACTTTTAGACGTTTCTGAATGGTTAGTGGATAAATTTATGTAGTTGCTGTGGAGTTGATTCAACTCATCCACTAGCATGTGCCGTCATGTAAATCTTGTGTGCAAATCCAGCGTTGAATTGACCCTCGTTTGTGAAGCAGTCCGGCATAAAATGATTTGCACAAATATACAGTAACACAAAAAAAGGGTGGGTGGATTTTTACCATTATAGGCTGGTTGTTTACACACACTGTGGACACATATCTGTGTTCAAACACCTTATAAAAGTTCATTTTGCATAATAGGTCCCCTTTAATTAATGCCAGATTTTTGCTGTAAATCAATCTAACCAATCATAACGCCGAATCCGCCATTTTGTCCGACAAAGCAGTCAGGAGTTAGAAGATTAACCTCGGTGGACTTGAAATTGAAAAATAGTGTGTATTGACGTCTTTCCGCATGTGAAACATCATTTCTTCTGATGTTCATTCATGTTTATTTGATGCTATAAATGAACTAGTAGGAAGAGATGATCGGTTCACAAGCCACTTGAGCTGAGGCGCTACAGCAATCTGTCACGAAAACGTTTTTTATTGTTTAATTTCTTTACAAATTACAGTTTGAAAGCTGGGACTTTGTTTAATATCTTAAGTAACCTGCTCTGTCTTGTCTGTCGACGTGTTTTCAGTGTCCTCTTTGCTCCGCGATGTATTTTTCACTCTGTGTGGCGTGACAGCGCCATGACTTGTCGGACATAGCAACAGTAACTAAGGGGGGCGGGTCTTTGCAAAGGGTCAATTAATGACAGAATGTTCATTTTGGGGTGAACTATCCCTTTAAACATTGTTGGGACATTTTAAAACACTTACCGTGGCCTAAATGCACAACTTCAATGACCAGGGAGAACCAAATTTATGGTCATAAAAATGATCTACTCCGTAGTCCAAGGAGAAAGACAATATTTCTTTAATGTGACGAGTTTTTGACCTCATTGACCCCTATTACAAGGAAATTACTGCTTAATGTACTGAGACACTGACTCGAAAGACCATTTTGTTTTTGCACCTCACTGATTATAAAAGCTCTCTATAGATGAGCCCATAATCTTACATCTTGCATACTATAATAAAACATGACCAGTGAAAAGAATATTTCTGTAATGTTTAACAATGATTATGTTATCACCCTTATGCTTGTAGACAGTGTTTATGAATTATGATCAAGGGTTGAGAGAAATTCTGTGCTACTACATTGTTGCTTTAACTTATTTCTTTATAACAGGCTTCTATGGGAAGAAAATGGTTTCATTTGTTAAATTACACTAGTAAACATAAACAACAATGAACAATATTTCTACAGCATTTAATGTTAATTTCAATATTTACTAAAACTTTTTTAAAATCAAAAGTTGTGTCTGTTAACATTAGTTAATGCACTGTGAACAAACATAAACAATGAAGAATTGTATTTTTATTAACTAACATTAAGAAAGATGAATACTTGATGAATACATTTCTCATTGTTAGTTCGTGTTAGTTAATGCATTAACTAATGTTAACAAATGAACCTTATTGTTAAGTGTTACCAAATAAAATGCATTGGTTTTTGTCAAATTATATTTATAGTTTGGTACATTTTCATTTAATATTAAACATTCATACAAAGTAAAAAGATTATTTATTATAAAGACCATACTCACTATATTTTCTTTAGCCAAAATGTTGGTCAAAATAATTTTTGGCTTAATTTCACCATTAAAAGATGCTAAATTAGCTATAATTAGCTATTTTCTTAAAGTTGGTTCAAAGTATAATATTTTTTCAGTGTACTCTGTACATCTGATTTATAGTCAGAGCTCTTTCTGCATAAAAACATGTTCGGTGGACAGTGTTGTTTTTCATCGGGTCTGATCTCGAACACGTTTTGTAACCCTTACCGATCGCCCTGTAGGAGGAAGCCTCAAAGAAGCGGACAGCGAGTGCAGGACGGAGCGGCGAGAGTCTCGTCTCAGCTCTAAGAGAAGCTCAGAGGACCGTCACACCTCCAGAGAGGAACAGCAGAGGCTTCTGGGAGCAGCAATAATAGAGTATCCATCTGTACAGAGCTACCCCTCCACACCGGGCTGCAGTCCTCCCACCGAAGACGCCGAAAAAAAGACATTTGATGGTGAGGTTTCAGTGGTATTTCATCTTAACACCATGTCCTAACCATGTGTTCTTGTTGTCCATTTCTGTTGTGTCTCAAACCTGAAGGGACAAATATAAACACACAAATTCACAGGTTTTTTAAATCAACTTGCATGCCCTCTAATATGTAATAAAGAATTATCGGTTATCGGTATTGGCCAAAATTTTCATATCAGTGCACACTTAAGCCGCGCACACACTTAATGATTGTAAGGCCGATTATGAATGTAAATTGATACTTATGACTGATTGCGCTCAAACGTGTCCAGTCAGAGCCAGTTGCGTTCAGTCTGCGATTACAGTCGGTGTTCAAATTCCATGTGAAAGTATTTAAATCCACTTCAGTCGAAGGAAACAATCGCTGTATGTTGAGCACAGTCTTACAATGTTTTACAACTAGGGATGCACTGATATGAAAATTTTGGCCGATAAAGTCTAATTCATCCTAAACAGAACAATGATGCGTAGACATCACAATAAACATTTAAACAAAGTTTCTTTATTTATAGTCATCCAAGATGTTTATGTCTTTCTTTCTTCAGTCAAAAAGAAATTAAGGTTTTTGAGGAAACATTTTTCTCCATATAGTGGACTTCACTGGGGTTCAACGGGTTGAAGGTCCAAATGTCAGTTTCAGTGCAGCTTCAAAGAGCTCTACATGATCCCAGACGAGGAATAAGAGTCTTATCTAGAGAAACCATCGCTCATTTTCTAAAAAAAAATCCTGGAATGTTTTCCTCAAAAACATTCCATATTCCATTTTTATTTCCATTCCGTTTTTTTCCGTTTTATTTATTTTTTGACTCCATTTTAATGGTTAAATAAAATTTTAGTAATCAAAAAGCATGTCTAATTAATTGAATTCTTAAAAACAATAATATTAATTAATTAAAAAATATATTTTTATGATTTTTTTTTTTTTTTCAGAAGTTCTGTTGTGTATTTAATTTTTTCTGGCAATCAAATGAACGCATACCATGTAATTTATCTTTTAATCATGAAATTAAACTTTTTTGTCAAACAATGTGCTGCACAACAGAGCTTTACTGTTAAAATTTAAACATGGAAGAAACACTGAGATTATTGTTTAAAATATATTTTAATAATTTATTATTAAATTAATTCTACTGTACAACAGTAATATGTTTCTGTCAAGTTAAATCGAACTTTTATTTTGACGGTTTGCCTAGAGCTTTGAGTTTCTCTGTGTTTATGACGGTAGTTTTCTCAAATGAAGCGGTTAAATGCTGATGAAGTGACTTTCAGAGCAGCTCTGGAGATGAATTTGTGCGTTCATATAGTGAGGCGACAGAGGACGAAAACACCGCGAGCGGCGCATGTGCTTCAGCGTTCCTGCGCCCCTGCGCGAGTGTGTGTGAGGCGGTGTGAGGTAAATGAAACTGCGCTTCCGCATCATTCATTTCAGAGTCACACAGGCATGCAGGATTCATGTTTAAATAGTCATTTTGTGGTTTAATATTCACAGACATTAGTCTATATCGCGATTTAATTTACATGTACTGACCTGCTTTTAATTCATTCATCAAAAATTTGACAAATTCCGTGACATTCCGCGTTATATAGTAAATTCCGTTTTTATGAATGGATTCCGCGATTCCGTGATCGCGGAAATTATAGGGCCCTACTCTACTAGAACAGGTTTTCCTGCTTGAATGTTCAAAAAACACATTATTTTCCCCATATTCTCCATTGTTGCAGCTCCTCTCTTCCCAGTCTGTCAGTAACGCTCTGTTTAGTTCTTGTCTCTATGAAGCCCCTCCTTCTGAAAAGAGCAGTGTGCTCTGATTGGTCGACTGGATCAGTGTGTTGTTATTGGTCAAGCGCTTTGAGCGTGTTTGTGAAATGTCCCGCCCCTTTCCATAACCACCAGTTTCAACAGTCTACTAACTAACTCAACCAGGCCCCGCCCCTTTATTCTGCATATGAATTATTTAAATGAGGAATATTGCGACGTGTTCGTTCCCGGAAGAAAACTCAAGACTACAATGGAGGCGTTTCAGAGAGTTCAGAAACAGTGACACTGATATAGAGAATAACTCCCGCTGGAGGGACTTTGTGCTTTGCAGATCTTTTTCATGTTCAAACCGCAACATTACACACTAAAGAAAGATGAACATGGAAAAAAGCATAATAGGTGATTTTTAACTGAAAATTCTACTTTCATATTGTAGCTAATTTAGCTTTTATGGTGAAATTCTAAAAGTTGAGTCTAATTTGCCTGATTTGGTCAGATGCACATGGCTGGGAATTAGAGGCAAATGTCAAAGTCAGTCAAAAACAATGACCGAAATGAAGTCGTCTAGGAGAACTGTGTTCATTATTAGGGATGTGTCACGATTTTCGAATATTCGATTAGTTGATTTAATTATAGAATATCGAATAGGTTGTGCGATTGTCGTCTTAAAAAAATCCTCATGTTTTCAATGGTGACACGTTCATGTAACCAGAGGGTGGCGCGCGCGCTGCCAATAACGCACCTAAAAAGCTGTCAATCAACTCTTAGACAACAGCAGAACATAGACAAGCGTGGCATATAACAGAGACGTCAAAATCAATGTTCACACGACACACGTGCCGTCATTCAAGCTGTTCACAATGATATAACGCGTTTAGGCAGCCTAAAATCAATATGGCTTGAGGTAGGCTTGCTGCGATAGTCGGTGTTGCCGGTGTTCAGGAACAACATCGGTATCATCACTTGTCACCGCTCCCGAATTGGCGATAATTTGAAAGTGAAAGTAAAATTCCCTCGGTCATTCATGGTGCGTGTCCACTATAAGGTGCCGGACTGGACAAAAGCGAGGCGAACGCCGCGAGCGAGCGACACTGATAGTCCACTGGCGAAGAGCGAGCGTTTTCAGTTTATTCATGTGGAAGCTCAACGTAGGAATTAATTGAAAGCACTCGCTCTGCTTCGCACTGTTATGAATGGCCGTGCGGATTTTACTTTCACTTATATTAAAGAACATATTAATATGTTTTAGCACATTACAATCATTATATGGCTTGAGTTAAGACAGCATATTCTCCAATGAATTAAACAGTTTATCAATATCATACAGATAGAAAGCGTGAATGGTCTCTCTCCCTCTCTGTGCGTGCGTGCAGGGGAGGGATGCGATTTTCGAATAATAATCGAATAATTCCCAGCGATTTTCGAATATTATTTTTGCTTGAAATGCCCATCCCTATTCATTATATGGTCTGTTTGGCAGACATCGCTGTCCTGTCTGTTCCCAACAGCCCATTTTGCTTAATAAAGGTTTCGGTCGATCTCTTGAATCCTGACTCGGACATCTCAACAACTCAGAAGCTAAAGTTCCCTAGCTATCACAAATGTCTTTCATTCACAGGAACAGATTTCCAATATGAAATGTGAGTGAATGACATTACATTACAAATCTCTTAATGAGGATTTTTAAAAATCATATTCATTCAGACCAATAAATCTGAGACTGATTTGTGAACCTGTTGCAAAAAGTACAGAAACACACCAATAATAATAATTATAATAATAAGTGACATATTTTATACATTTATATAGCACTTTTCTCTACACTAAATTTAGATAAAAAGTTGAGAAAGCCTCACCAAAAATTTTGAAGTAGTTTGTAAAGCTTAAAGATTGAAATAGTTATGATAGCTAATGAAATATTATAGAGCATAACTAGAAAAATCACAGTCCTCCAAAGTTTTGGAAACACTCTAGGTTTCAATTTCCGCATAAATCCTTATAATTGTTTGGCATAAATGTGTCAAATTTACTTGCAGTTATCAATGAAGAGAAGCATTTTTGTTGTTGTTGTTAATTAGCTCTAATAAGTTTTGAATTATTTTAATAGAATAAAATGCATTACTTTTTTATATAAAATGTTTTATTAGTTTGTCCCTGATGTAATAAGGATTGACAAGGATTTATGCTGATATAGTCCAAAACCCTACAAGCATTATAGAATATAGAAATGTTCATGAAAATAATAATCTATTATAGCATTAAATAATAATTTCAACATTTCTTCCACATAATCCACACATGCTTTAATTTCTTTTACATAATAAGAAAGAATATTTTCTAATAATAATAATAATAGCTAATAATACTACCATAGTTTTTTTCTTCTTTTAATTAGTAATTTAATTGTGTATTTTATATCTTTGTTTCTAAATATTTAGTTGATAATTTATATTATGTATACCATGATGGCAACATTAAAAACCTTTAAATGAAGGAAACACTGAATTATTTACACTTATCAGTGGCTTTGCATTCTTGCACTATCATAATCCTTCAAGAACAATCTCTGCCAAAGCATAGTATGTAAAAAAAAAAAAAAAAAAGTACGTTGACCTTCACAAATTTTTAAAATGCTCTTTATATTCTGTGCTTTCAGCAAAGATAAAACAGGCTTTTAGCTTGATGGATGACTTCAAAACAAAACAAACCATTGTACATTCATCCTTAAAACTTTTCAGACATTGTTAGTCCTTAAAACACTGCTCGACAGGGTATAAAAGGAAAGCAGAGCTCAGACACTAAAAAAAAGTATTGATCGAATCAGTCTGTTTCTAAATCCAAGATAAAGCAGCATGATGAGCGAGAGAGAGAGAGAGAGAAGTAGATGCCACGGTAAAACAGGGTCTTTCAGGAGCTTAAGGCACAGTGCGGCCCGTTTTACAGGCTTTAGGAAAATCCGCTGGGCATCTATTCCCTAACTCTCCTCAACGAGTACACAATGTTCCCTCCTGTGCTACAGCCAAACAAGCTAATGCACACCAACCACTAGAGAGAGGGATTGCCATTGGAATATGACCTCCACGTGTACACACACACACACACACACACACACACACACACACACACACTAAACTGAACATGATCATGGTATTGAAATATTAAAGCAATAGTTCATGTAATAGTTCTGTAATCATTTACCTTCATGCCAATCCAACCTTTTTCCATACAGTATGTATGAAGAATCAGACTTTCAAGCTCTAAAAAGCACAATAAAATGCTTATAAATGCAGTCCATTGGCTAATATATCGATTATTGGCTTTCAAATATAAAGAATTATCGGTTATCGGTATCGGCCAAATTTTCATATCGGTGCATCCCTAGTTGTATACAGCTAGGTATGCACTGATATGAAAATTGTGACTGATAATCGATAATTCTTTATTACATATTAGAGGTCATGCAAGTTTCCCTGATGATTTAAATCTGATGCTTGTCATTTTTTTCTTTTTTCAGTTTAATGTGCAGACCAGGGTTATTTTAGCTAACAAAAAATAAAACCATAAAAAACAGTTTCCTTACTAAAATAACTGAAATAAAAAAAAATATAAAACATTTAAACTTATTTTATTTCAAGGCTCCATTTCTCTTTTTCATTTCGTTTAAAGGGGTGGTTGATTATGATTTCACTTTTTTTTAACTTTAGTTAGTGTGTAATGTTGCTGTTTGAGCTTAAACAACATCTGCAAAGTTACGACGCTCAAAGTTCAATGCAAAGGGAGATATTTTCTTTTACAGAAATCACTTTTTAAAGGGTTCGTTCACCCCAAAATGAAAATGTCATTTATTACTCAGCCTCATGCCGTTCTACACCCGTAAGTTCTTTGTTAATTTTCGGAACACAAATTAAGATATTTTTTATGAAATCTGATAGCTCCGTGAGGCCTGCATAGGGAGCAATGACATTTCCTCTCTCAAGATCCATAAAGGTACTAAAAACATATTTAAATCAGTTCATGTGAGTACAGTGGTTCAATATTAATATTATAAAGCGACGAGAATTTTTTGGTGCGCCAAAAAAAAAACAAAATAATGACTTTTATAGTGATGGCTACAGAAGAGGATTAGGGCCAGGCAATAATAAAAAAATAAAACCATCTCGAGATTAAAGTTGTTAAATTTCGAGAAAAAAGTCGAGATAAAATGTTGAGAATAAACTCATTAAATTACGAGAAAAAAGTCGTTAAATTACAAGAACAAATTCGTTAAATTATGAGAAAAATGTTCAATTTCGAGAAAAAAGTCGTGATAAAATGTTGAGAATAAAGTCATTAAATTACGAGAAAAAAGTCGTTAAATTACGAGAACAAATTCGTTAAATTATGAGAAAAATGTTCAATTTCGAGAAAAAAGTCGTGATAAAATGTTGAGAATAAAGTCATTAAATTACGAGAAAAAAGTCATTAAATTACGAGAAAAAAGTCATTAAATTACGAGAACAAATTTGCTAAAAAATTATGAGAAAAATGTTGTTAAATTTCGAGAAAAAAGTCGAGATAAAATGTTGAGAATAAACTCATTAAATTACGAGAAAAAAGTCATTAAATTACGAGAACAAATTCGTTAAATTATGAGAAAAATTTTGTTAAATTTCGAGAAAAAAGTCGAGATAAAATGTTGAGAAAAAAGTCGTTAAATTACGAGAACAAATTTGTTAAATTACGACTTTTTTCTCGTATTTTAATTACTTTATTCTCATAATTTAATGAGTTTATTCTCAACATTTTATTTAGACTTTTTTCTCGAAATTTAACGAGTTTTTTCTCGAAATTTAACAACTTTAATCTCGAGATGGTTTTATTTTTTATTATTGCTTGGCCCTAATCCTCTTCAGTAGATCGCCGATTTCAAAACACTGCTTCAGGAAACTTCGGAGCGTTCTTCTGTGTCGAATCATGACACACTTGTGTCGTGTGTGTGTGTGTCTGGAGAAGCCAAAATGAGGATTGTCAGTAACGGTGTTCAGCCTTACATTGTTCAAACCGGAGTCGACACTGATGGAGAGACTCAGGAAGAAGTTACAACTTTTAGAATGAAACTGGACGTTTCTGAATGGTTAGTGGATAAATTTATGTAGTTGCTGTGGAGTTGATTCAACTCATCCACTAGCATGTGCCGTCATGTTCATCTTTTGTGTTGAATTGATCCTCGTTTGTGAAGCAATCCGGCGTAAAATGACGGCATGACAACAACACTCTACTACAACAACTCTTCCTCTTCTCTAAAACAGCCCAACATGGCCCCGCCCCCTTTGTTGTGTGTTCTCGGGGGCGGGGTTTATGTAAATTTTAGGAAGAAGAAGCTTGTTGTAGTCCTTAAAAAGTGATTTCTGTTAAAGAAAATATCTCCCTTTGCATTGAACTTTGAGCGTTGTTACTTTGCAGATGTTGTTTATGATCAAACAGCAACATTACACACTAACTAAAGTTAAAAAAGTGAAATCATAATCAACCACCCTTTTAATGCTGCTCAGCTTCAAGGCTTCAATATGCCCCACTTCTGGTTTCAGCAGGAAATCTGCACTTTTCATGGTGCTTTTAAAGAGAAACCTCACCCGTTGAACATGTTCAGGTGTCTTCTCAGTCTCTGTCCGTCCATGAGGGTGAATCTGTCCTGGAGGAATCTAATTTCACTACACTGCTCATGTCTGGTTCCTCCACAGTCTGTGATCGGACATAAATTGGCATCTTGCGCAGAGGCAGCCGTTCTGATCAGCGTGGAGCAGGTGTCTGTGAGAGATAACCATTGGCTTTAGTGTTTCTATTAGTCCTGAGTCTCACCGATAGGAAAGTCACAGCAATATAACACCAATACAAGTGCTAACACAGAGACAGCAGCCCTATACACGCACTTGAGATGCAATTTCTCAGTTTGTTCCTGTACAACGTCATTCTGCACAGGACTTTGTGGTGCATGTGTGTTCAGGGAATCACAGACAACACCGAAAATCAACGCTAACTGGAAATAATAAATGCAACTAATATTACAATCATGCATAGTAAATATAACAACATTTCAAAAAGAGGAGAAGGCACATCCCATCTGTTTTGTTGTTGATGTCAAAGGTCATGTGTCCAATGAAACTATAGTATTTTGATGCAAATTCTAGTCAAATAGAGTTTTGCAAGGATGATGCATTTTTTAGACCAAAACCGTGAAATGAGCATTTTAGCACTTCCCGTTCCATCGTCTCAAAGTCTATGGGTTTTTTGAATGTGTTTTCTGTTAAATGCCTGAAATAAGGTCTGTTTTGAACACAAACTCAAGATATCACGTTTTATTATCAGCAGTAATAGCCCATTGTGATTTTTAAAAGCTTTTACGTGTCTTGAAAAACCCATTTGCTAAGTGTCTAAATGGGACTACAGAGATTGTCGGGAACATTAAACATCATCACGCTGAACAGATAAACTCATCTACTCAATAGTCCACTTTTAAAGCCTTGTTGTGCTTATGATCATGCTCTTTCTAACTATTCTAACTCAAACTTTAAGGGAAAATGTTTTTTAAATAAAGACTGAAAGTTCATAAAAGTTATTCAAATTCATAAAAGTGTAACAAAACATGTAAGAATCATAAACTTTTGTTAGTCGCAGATCTTATTTTCTACAATAATCCAAAGAAAAATCCTATTGGGAACCAAACTGTTACACATTCAGGAGGGTTTTTACAGTAACTTACTGGCAACACTGGATGCCACACAACAAATCCCAGACAGTAAACTGATGTCCCGTTATAATTCTGACGTATGATACTCCATGTGTTCGTGCTATTTCTGACATGGACAAATGGATTTGCATTTTGCAATGGTCTCTTTGATGTGTCCAATGTACACAGAAACTGGAGTTGTAGACACAGTATAATGCAAATCACGGTATAATGGTATATAACTGTACGAATTACAGAAATGTCTAACAGTGCAGGGAGGATTGGCCTAGGCAAATATACGTCTTCGCTGCAGCGCTCTATTAGACAGATGTGTGGGTTGTGTGAAAAAACTATCAACAAAACTAGTTTAAACTTGGAAAACACACATGGAGAAACAATCCAGCTGTTCCCTTTCGTGGGAACATCGACGCTACGTCCAATGACGCAATGGGAACCCTCTGCATTTTGTGTTCGTGAAGCACCTCTGTATCCAACCAATGAGAAGACGTGACGTCAGAGGCGGGTGACGTCACGGACCAGGAAACTATAAAGCATACCCGGAACAAAGAACGCTAGCTTCTGTTGTCTTCAGCAAGCGCTATCTGTATCTTGTCTGTCTTATTTATTGTTGTCTGTCCAATTTATATTACACAGTGATCTCTTTGTTTGAGGACAAGAGCTTCCAAGCACAACATAAAAAGACATATATATATATTATGGCGGAAAGAAAGCAGCAGTTTACGAAGTGTGTTCATCCCTGTCCTCGCTTCATCACGGACGGGGATACACACGAGATGTGTGTCAGATGCCTGGGAGTTGAGCACGCACAGGCAGCTCTCGAGGGAGCTGTCTGTGTGCACTGCGAAAGGCTCACTCTCAGAGTGCTGCGTTCACGCCGGGCGCTCTTCGAGGAGGGCGCCGCGGCGAGTGTTCCCCGCGGGTCGGGTCCCGCCGCTGCTGAGGCTCGGCGCGGTCTGCACTCGTGGGGTTCACAAATGGATCTGGCAGAGGGGGGAGAGACGGGCCCAGCCTTATCGCTCCCCTTACCTGCCGGACCCAGTGTCTCTCCTCTGGCGGTGGAAGCACGCGCTGCGGTTTCTTCCCCCCGGAGGGAGACACAGACACTCAATATATCTTCCTCCGAGGAGGTTGATGTGGAGGGTGTCGAAGGGGATGAGGAACCGCCATCCTCATCCCCAGCTTATGAGGAGCTGCTGGAAGTAGTGACCAGGGCAGTTGAAAAGCTAAATATTGACTGGAAAAACATGAAAATAGACCCAAAAGCAAGTTGGATGAAAGATTCCTTCCCGCACGGTCACTACCCCAGCGTCGGGGTCTGCCGTTCTTCCCCGACCTCCACACTGAGGTGTCGAGGTCGTGGAGGAGACCTGTCCAATATCGTGTTTTCAGCCCCCAAACGTCTTTATATAGCAACATCACGGGGCTGAAGCACCACGGCTATGGGGCGATGCCTCGGGTAGAGGAGACGCTTGCGAGCTATCTCTCGCCCGAGTCTGCATCGTCCCTCAGGACCCCGACATTGCCCACCAAGCCCTTAAAAATAACATCTAATTTGGTGGGCAAGGCTTATTCGGCAGCGGGTCAGGCGGCGGCGTGCCTGCATACAATGTCAATCTTGCAGGCATACCAAGCTGATCTGCTGGGGGAGATAGATGAGAGTGGGGAAGCGACTTTCGATGCAATCCAAGAGATCCGTAAGGCGACAGATCTAGCTCTCCGGGCCACCATGGAGACGGCCAAATCAATAGGCCGTTCTATGGCAGCCCTGGTGGCCACGGAGAGGCACTTATGGCTCAATTTATCAGACATCAAGGATAAAGATAAGAATGTCTTGATGGATGCGCCGCTGTCTCCTGCTGGCCTGTTCGGCGACGCAGTTACAACTGTCGTCGACAGGTTTCAGGAGACACGCAAGCAGTCAGCGGCCTTCCAGAAAATTCTTCCCCGCCGCTCTCACCCCCCCGAGGCTGCTGGGCGGGAGCAGCCTCGGCCGACAGCCAGCTCCTCAGCGCACAGAGCGCAACAGAAGGCCAGTGTCGCCTCCCGTGCTCCCCCACAAAAATCATGGGGACCGGGCTGGGCGACACAGGCGAAGCCTTCCGGAGGTAGGACGGATCTGAGGACCGTCATTATCTCCCGGAAGGCTTCAAAAAAGAGGTCCTGACATTATTAGTGCAGGATCTCTCGAGGGCAGCCCCCTCCGAGAGGATTCGGATATCGGGTCCTCCTCGGTACCCTCAGGGGACCGTCTTGCCAACCCTGCCACCCAGTGTGCGTCAGGGCGCAGCGGTCTCCACCGATCCTCCGAGGAGGGTCGGTTGGCGCTTGATTCGTCTGTCTGCCGGTGCGCCGCGTCAGATGGACGAGCCAAGTGCTCAAAAAACACCAGAGACCAGTCTCGAGAGACTGGTTCCCTTAGTAGAATATGTGGAAGAATGGAAACGTCTCCCAAACATTTCGAAGTGGGTACTGCTCATAATAGAACAGGGTTACAAAATTCAGTTCGGTTCTACACCGCCCAGGTTCAATGGGGTGCTTCCCACAGTGGTAACCCCAGAGCAGTCTCTGGTGATGGAACAAGAGGTTACGACGCTTTTGCAAAAAGGAGCTATAGAAAGGGTTCCTCCTCCCAGCAAAATGTCGGGCTTTTACAGCCGCTACTTCATTGTTCCAAAGAAGGATGGAGGGTTGCGTCCGATCATAGATCTACGTGTGTTAAATCGAGCTGTAAAGAAGTTGAAGTTCAAAATGCTTACACTCAAACAGATCATTCCCCAGATCAGGTCCGAGGACTGGTTTGTGGCGATAGATCTGAAAGACGCATACTTTCATGTATCCATCCATCCTTCTCACAGGAAGTTCCTCAGGTTTGCTTTCGGGGGCGAAGCTTACCAATACAGGGTTCTTCCTTTCGGCCTATAGCTATCACCCCGCACGTTCACGAAGTGCGTGGATGCAGCTCTGGCTCCGCTGAGACTCCAGGGCATCCGCGTGCTGAACTATATCGACGACTGGTTGATACTAGCTCAAACAGAACAGTTGGCAGTTCAACATCGAGATGTTGTTCTGTCGCACATGAAAAGGCTTGGGCTGAGGCTCAACGCCAAAAAGAGTGTGCTGGTCCCGAGTCAGGTTGCAAACTATTTAGGAGTAATCTGGGATTCCACCACGATGCAGGCGCAACTGTCCCCTGCTCGTGTGAATTCCATTCTCGGGGCCGTGAATGGGGTGAAGCTAGGCCAGTCACTCACCGTAAAACAGTTTCAGAGACTGTTGGGTCTGATGGCAGCTGCGTCCAACGTCATTACTTTTGGCCTCCTGCACATGAGACCCTTACAGTGGTGGCTCAGGACCAAGGGGTTTTCTCCGAGGGGAAATCCTTTTCGCATGATCAAAGTCACGCGGCGATGCCTTCGTGCTCTGGTCATGTGGAAAAAGCCTTGGTTCCTGTCCCAGGGACCCGTGCTGGGGACTTCTCGTCGTCGTGTAATGCTTACGACAGATGCTTCTCTCACGGGCTGGGGGGCGATCATGAGTGGTCGCTCAGCTCAGGGTCTTTGGGAGGACCATCAGCTCTCCTGGCACATAAATCGGCTGGAGATGATGGCGGTGTTTCTAGCTCTGAGACACTTCCTCCCAGACCTGAGGGATCACCATGTGTTGGTCCGCACGGACAACACTACGGTGGTCTCTTACATCAACCATCAGGGGGGCATGCGGTCTCGCATATTATCAAAGTTGGCCAGCCGCATCCTCCTCTGGTCCCACGGAAAGCTCCTCTCTCTGAGAGCTGCTTATTCCCGGGCGGTTGAATGTGGGGGCGGACGCTCTGTCGAGGCAGAGCGCGAGTCCGGGGGAATGGAAACTCCACACCGAGGTGGTGGAACTAATATGGAAAACATTCGGTCGAGCTCAAGTCGATCTATTTGCCACAGAGGAGTCATCTCAGTGCCCTCTGTGGTATTCCCTGCAGCAACCAGCACCTCTAGGGCTGGATGCTATGCTACAGACGTGGCCGAGGCTGCGCCTGTATGCATTTCCCCCGATCTCACTGCTCCCCGGAGTTCTGGAGAAAGTTCGCCAGGAGAGGGTCGACCTAATACTGGTGGCCCCTTTCTGGCCGACCAGAATATGGTTCTCGGACATAATGTCTCTTCTTCATGGCTCGCCTCTGGAGCTTCCTCTCAGACAGGACCTCCTGTCGCAAGAGGGCGGTACGATTCTCCATCCCCGCCCAGAAACATGGAAACTGTGGGCCTGGCCTCTGAGGGGGCAAGGCTCATAGAATCTGGTCTCCCAGCCGAGGTTGTGGAGACCATTCTTCACTCCAGAGCTCCCTCCACAAGGAAGCTGTATTCATATAAATGGAAACTGTTTGCCGCATGGTGTGGCCAACATAATTTGGATCCTGTCCAGTCTCCAATCAGCTATGTGCTGCAGTTCCTTCAAGAGAAGTTTTCCGAAGGTTTAACCCCTTCAACACTAAAGGTGTACATCGCAGCCATTTCGGCTTATCACAGTCCTGTAGGGGGTTCCTCGGTGGGTCGAGACCCCCTAGTCATGCGCTTCCTTCGTGGCACGCTCAGGTTGAGGCCTGCGGCGCGCACAAAAACCCCGACCTGGGATCTGACTATTGTGCTCCAGGGGCTAGCTGAGGCTCCCTTCGAGCCAATAGAAGAAGTATCAGACAAATTCCTGACACTAAAAACTATCCTTCTGTTGGCAATTTCATCCCTAAAAAGGATTGGGGATTTACAAGCGCTGTCAGTCGCTCCATCATGTTTAGAATTTGCACCTGGTATGATTAAGGCTTTCTTACACACCAGACCGGGTTATGTCCCAAAGGTGTCGTCGAGGGTCCCAGGTCCCATTATACTCGAGGCGTTCTGCCCGCCTCCCTTTACGAACATGGATCAGGAAAAGAAGAATCTGCTTTGCCCTGTGAGGGCATTGGATGCTTACGTCCACAGAGCTGCCCTGTGGAGAAAAACAGATCAGTTATTCGTATGTTATGGGTCCCCTAAGAGAGGGGGCCCAGCATCTAAGCAGAGGATGAGCAAGTGGGTGGTCGAGGCCATCTCACTTGCATACGAAGCAATGGGACACCCATGTCCCTTGACTATTCGAGCTCATTCTACTAGAGGTATGGCTGCTTCCAAGGCTTTTTTGTCAGGAGTTTCCTTAGACGATATTTGTGGTGCGGCTGGATGGTCATCCCAGCACACCTTCATCAGATTTTACAATCTTAACTTGAATGTCACTCCAGGTGCTACAGTTTTACAAGATAACAGCCAGGCACTTGGTGACACGGCGTAGTTGGGACAGCGTTCCCATTGCGTCATTGGACGTAGCGTCGATGTTCCCACGAAAGGGAACGTCTCGGGTTACGAGTGTAACCCTTGTTCCCTGAGTAAGGGAACGAGACGCTACGTCGCGTTGCCGTACCTCCTTCATGCCTGGAGCGCTCGTGCTTCAGACAATATTCAGAAGCTAGCGTTCTTTGTTCCGGGTATGCTTTATAGTTTCCTGGTCCGTGACGTCACCCGCCTCTGACGTCACGTCTTCTCATTGGTTGGATACAGAGGTGCTTCACGAACACAAAATGCAGAGGGTTCCCATTGCGTCATTGGACGTAGCGTCTCGTTCCCTTACTCAGGGAACAAGGGTTACACTCGTAACCCGAGACGTTTTGAATGCACAAATGCATACTGTGTGAACCCATAATGCATCATGACAGCTTAATTTGAATCCTTGGATATCATAAATCCAATCAATGATGGTTTCAAAGAGTTATCATTAATATCCATGTAAATATGAATGCCTTAAAGTTAAACTGGTAGTTCCGCCCCAAAAATCCCAAGTCACAGTGAAACACTTTTATAGGAATCAACCTACGTATAAATGTCTTATTACTGACTAGGAGAATTTAACCCCATAAAGCCTGCTGTATATTTGATAAACAAATTTATACAACCTATAAATTATGATCAAAACATGATTAAAATGTCACTGTTGTACACATTGTATTACATTCATTCTGTTGTCTGATTGATATAGTTTATACGCTTTTTAGCAAGTAAAAGGCCTTTTAGTATAATTGTAAAAACTTTCTCTTCAGGATGTGGTTTGCGTGTCTTTTTGCTGTGAAAACTTTACAGATTTGTATGAAGTTTATTTGTTAATCTCTCAATCATCATTGCATTGCATTGCATTATTTGTTTTGAAACTACAGAGCTTTGATCATGAAATGCATTTAAATATCATCTTACTAAGACATTATTGGAGATAGAGAGTGACAGCTGATATTTATATGCATTTTATGTAAGTATCTGCTGTACTATTATACAAACTTTTATTAGATTTTTTTTTCTTTATGGGGTTAACATACTTTATACCTGTTCTTTATATTATTTACAGTATTTTTAATATTTTAACATTTAAATGTACACGTTTATAGTGAAAAATTAACAATTATGTAGCAACACATGGATGTGAGCACAAATGCGTGTATTTAAATGAGTGTGTGTATTAAATACCTGTTTTAGATATCCAGACTGACGGGTGGTTAGCTGACAGCGTCAAAGCGGACATGGACACGGCTGCACAGGTACAGGCCGGCGCTGAAGATGATGATCTGGATGGTGACATCACGTATGGAGAAGTGGAGCACAGACTAGACCAACTGCAGGAACACCTGAGCAGGTAACACTGAAATAATGCTTCATTAGCACTCTGGATGAGCCGTGTTTGATGGCATCGCAAAATGATCAGAAACACAAGCTTGTGATTGCATAATCGATATTAATGCTTTGATTGCAACAGTATATTTCAAATTGGATAGTAATTAATTGGATAGTAAAAAAGTGAGTATTACCTAGTGTGGGGTCAGGTGACTGGAGGAGAGGAGTTGTGTGACATTAGCTTAAAAAAGGTAAAGATATTTCATTTGTTGAGCATCAGTTAAATTACATTATGATTAAAATAATGAAAGCAAAATTAAAGTGCCCTTATTATCCTTTTTCTAATATTCCCTTTCATGCAGTGTGTAATATAGCCATTTGTGAAGGTAAAAGGTCTGCAGAGATATAAAGATCAAAGTGCATGACAAACAAAGTTATTGTCTCCTAAAAGAATCAATTCTGAACTGCCGAAACAAGTCAACAGATATGGTAATAGGAGTTTTGGTTCTGACACATATTGTAAGTGGTCGACCAATCACAACAGACTGGGCCATCTGACTATTTAGAGCAGAGTAGATAGGAGGGGTTTAGAGAGACAATCTTCGAACGAACCGTTTTCAGACACTTTGAGGAATAAGGTAATGCTGCAATGTATATTATAAGAAAATTAAGGTGTTTTTTGACCTTGGATGCATGTAAACCTATTGTAGGAAAAAAGAGGAACCTTTAAAATAACATAATAGGAGTATTTTAAAATAAACATTTAATAACATGGAGTGATGCATTGTGCACAATAAGAGCAAGAATGTGCATTATTATTATTAGAATGCATAAATGCATTATTATATGTTGACTTTAACCATTATGATGCAACACTATTACTGTAATTATAATAATTATGTTTTATTACAATTATTAAATACAATTTAATAATTGTATTCAATTAATAAAATATATAGAAAAATTATTCAAGCAAATTTAAAATGACTTTCAATTCGTGTTGCATTCCTGTGCATGATTAAATATTTTTTGTTGATAGCTTCCCTTCAGTCATATGCGTATTTAAAATGGTGAAATACTGCATCTCTGAGAGGCGAGTGAGTCTTCCAGTACATTACACTGTGTTTCCAGGGGATCTGTGCACTACAACAAATTACACTAACCACATGCACGCCTGCAATAAACATTACTAAACAAAACATTGCTTGTGGTTATCATTCACATGCACATGAAAATTAGCCTCCGCTGACAAAACAAGTTTAGATAACAGCAGTTAAAACACACATACATACATACGCACACACACACACACACACACACACAGACACTGAAGCAGCAGGGTGAGCAGAATCACAGCAGGTGGTATTTTTAGCTGTAATACTGGCTTAGAGAGAAAGACGCATCAGGCAGCAAAAATCCTGCATCAGCTGAGCTCCATATCTCACATCTTAAAGCACAGAATCTGATGAGGCCTGACAAGGACATGTACGGGTCATATTTAACAAAATCATATTTTTATTAAAGACAATGAAACCTGTTTTTAGGACATTACTATTTTTTTTTGCACTGTGACAATATATTCAGGCACATTTTTCCTGGGGTTTTAATGACTTTAAAGGAGACCTTTACTCTCCCTTTCACAAGATGTAATATAAGTCTCTGGTGTCTCCAGAATGTGTCTGTGAAGTTTCAGCTCAAAATACCCCACAGATCATTTATTATAGCTTATTGAATTTGCCCCTATTTGGGCATGAGCAAAAACACACCGTTTTTGTGTGTGTCCCTTAAATGCAAATGAGCTGCTGCTCCCGCCCCCTTTCCAGAAGAGGGTGGAGCTTTAACATCTCAACAACAACAAAGCTGGAGAATCTCACGCAGCCAAAATGAGGATTGTCAGTAACGGTGTTCAGCCTTACATTGTTCAAACCGGAGTCGACACTGATGGAGAGACTCGGGAAGAAGTTACAACTTTTAGAATGAAACTGGACGTTTCTGAATGGTTAGTGGATAAATTTATGTAGTTGCTGTGGAGTTGATTCAACTCATCCACTAGCATGTGCCGTCATGTTCATCTTTTGTGCTTTTGGCTCACATCGGCAGCGTCTGTGTTCAAAGTTGCCCTGACACACCACACTGACGCTCGACAGCCGACGGCCAAGTAGCACGTCCGTTCTGCGCCTGCGTAAGATGAAATGCCTTTCCGTACCAGCAGGTGGCAGTAGCTGAACAGCCAATCACAATGATCAGTGGCCCGTCCAGCTGACGAGCTTCGAAGCCGATGCAACATGTCGAATCGGCCGAAAAAAAGCAGACGAGGACCAACTTCAGCCGATGGCGCAGAACACACTGAGAAAACTTAGTCGGCCGATGAACAAAAACTGCCCAACAGCCGACCGTCGGCTTGGTGTGTTCCTGCCTTTATGATTGCTATCAAATGATGTGAATGGTCTAATATTTTTTCCAAAATATCGCTTGGACGGAAATGCTCCTTTTTTAGCAATTGAGCTTGCCAGGGTCAACTTGCAGGCTATCCAAACTAAATAGTGTTCAGTGCTCGTCTGTGCAGCCAATGACAGAACAGTTAGCATGCTTTGCTCAAACATTTACCATGACATTAGAACTGGTACACCATTTTGAATTGCAAAAAATAAAATGGTGACACCATGGGTGGAAACGTGCAGATTAAGGGGTGGTAATATTATAATAAGATCCCCTTCCTTCGTCACTAGGGGAGTGAAACTGAGCAGCTCGTTTTTTCACATGCTTGTAGAGAACATCTTACCAAAACAAAGTTACTGGGTTGTCCTTTTCATGTTTCAAAGTTACTGGGTTGTCCTTTTTCATGTTTTCTGGGTTGATAGATGCACCAGGTCCCGATTATAGCACTTAAACATGGAAAAAGTCAGATTTTCATGATATATTTTAATATAGTATATTAAACATAAAAGTATATTATTTTTAAATAATATAATAAAATATTAAATATTTATATTTTAATTATATAATTAAATTGTTTATATGTACTATGTACACATTTATTATGTGTGTGTGATATGTGTATATTAAATATTTTATTAAATATTTTATATTTAATATACTATTTATATATATATAGTAAAAGTATATTAATATAAATATATTTTCAATATAATAACATTTAAATATTTATATTTTAATTATATATTTAAATTGTTTATATGTACTATGTACACATGTATTATGTGTGTGTGATATAATGTGTATATTAAATATTTTATATTTAATATACTTATATATATATATATATATATATATATATATATATATATATATATATATATATATATAAATATAAAATATATTTTAAATATAATAACATATATATTTAAATTGTTTATATATATATATATATATATATATATATATATATATATATATATATATATATATATGTTGTATTCCAGCACTTGGCATAATACAGTAAAATATGGCAAAAATTTAGAATAATAGGGAATTTAAAGTAAAGCATCTGGACACATTACAGTAATGAGAATTTGTTGGTGAAATTGTGCTTAATAATCATGCAAATAATATCACAATGTGAAAATATGAAGAAAAAAAAAATCATTTTCTTTATGCAAAGTTTTTTTGTTTGTTTGTTTGTTTTTTAATGAAATTAAATTACCTTGACGTGTTTTTGGCAGGTTTCGTGTGATTGATTGGAAAGATTCCAGGGAAAATCTAGGCATTCCATATGCTGGCATACACATGCACATATGCTTAAACGATGCATTTAAAAACCATTGCATAGAATAGATCATCTGTTTGAAGGCATTTAATTTGTAATTCCTACAATTATATATAACTGTACATATAACTATGCGCAATACATTAGCTATAATAGATAGTTTGCTTTCTCAAGGTAACTTAAAATTTTAAAACAAAAACTTTTGCCAAGATCAAGATCACACAAAAAAAGTTGTGATGTTTAGAAAATAAAACTAATAATGCATATGTCCTCTGTAGTTTCAAAACTGTCATCATTTTTGGATTTCTGTGTGGTGCTGTTTATATGAACTCAAAATAGGATGCAATCCGTATCTTGCAAATTTAATCAGCGCTGTTTCTGCACACAAGATTTATTACAGCTTCAGCTCCATATAGAAAATCATTAGACGTGCAGTGTTGAACCGCTAACCATTCAATTTAGCTCAAGAATGCTCTAGTTTTGTTCCCGCACATTTTTGAGTCTGACTTCTGCACAGAAGTGTTTTTGGCCTGCGCAGGAGCATCAGAAGCGTGCGGCTGCGCGTGCATGCAAGACCATTTCCAGCCTGCAGACTCCAAGAATGAAGGGATCATCTTATTCCTTTGTTTTCTGAGAGCTCCAGTTAATGGATCTCTATTTTAATGACGAGGTGTGCCTTACACACTGATTAAACCTGCGCCGGCTCATTGAACACTCATATCACATACTATAAATGATACCTCTGTCCTCACGGTTACCTCCGCACATGTCCATTAACTGGATGAAAAATGAACATGCCTCCTTTCTTCGAGGAATGTTAATAATGAACGCTACTGCTTCTGAAATGTTCATGAATGGCCAGATCATGGTTTTTATAGAGTGTTTATGCCTCGTTGGAGCAGAAATGGTGTTATGTTGCGGTCATCTCTCTCTGCTAGGCCCTATACAAACTCTGTCATAAATAACTTTCTCATCAAAGTTGAGCAGGTAAAGTGATAAACTGGAAATAAGCATTCAGATGCATGTATCGCTGTGCAAGAACTCCCCCTGCTGTACAGTCAATGCCAGTGAACTATGGACATTCAGTCAAATATATATTAGAACATACTTTTCCTTTAATTGAACTGCTAAATGAAGACCTTACCAAATTAAAGGATTATTTACTGCAGTTATGTTCTATACAGCTGCTTTGAAACATTTTGAAAAGCACTATATAAATAAAATGAAACCCTTTTATCAATGTTTTCTTATTCTGCTAGACTCTTGGCTCACTGAGTATTTAACTCATTTAAAGCATTTTTTACTCTAAATCTAGGTTTGTACTTATTTATTTTCAAAAGGAGCATTCTTTATGTAAATAAATAGTATGAATAGTAGTTCCCCTTATAATAAAAGTGAATAGGGACTGTTGCTGTCAAAATGACAAAAATAAGCACTGTAGTTCATATGACGTGCTTGTAACATGTAAGAAACAATAAAGCTTCAACAATATTTGATGCACAATATGACAACTTTGTGTAACTTTTTTGGTGTTGGTAAGATAATATAACATAATATACTTATTTTGTGTATTTTTGTACTTATTTTGATAATATACTTTTTTGGTATTGGTAAGATAATATAACATTTTTTTAACATTATCTTAAAAAAAAAAAAAAAAAAAAAAAATATTATATATATATATATATTCTAATATTATAAATGTCTTTACTGTCACTTTTGATCAATTTAATCCTTGCTGAATAAAAGTATTAATTTAATTTAAAAATCTAATTATATATCTAATTATATACAGAACTGATCAAAAGTTTGGAAACACTACTATTTTTAATGTTTTTAAAAGAAGTCTCTTCTGTTCACATTTATTTGATAAAAAAAACAGTAATATTGTGAAAAAATATTACAATTTAAAATAATGTCGTTCTATTTGAATATATGATAAACTGTAATTTATTTCTGTGATCAAAGCTGAATTTTCAGCATCATTACTCCAGTCTTCAGTGTCACATGACCCTTCACAAATCATTCTGATATGATTTATTATGAATGTTGGAAACATTTTTTTTAACCTGCAATACCTTTTTTCAGGATTATTTGATGAATTAAAAAGTTTAAAAATAACAGTATTTATTTAAAAAAAATATATATATATATATTTGGAAAATATATACACTACTGTTCAAAAGTTTGGGGTCAGTAATTTTTTTGTTTCTTTTTTTGAAAGAAATTAATGCTTTTATTCAGCAAGGATGTGTTAAAATGATTTAAAACAGTAATAGTAAAGATTTATATTGTTAGAAAAGATCTGTATTTTGAATAAATGCTGTTCTTTTTAACTTTTTATTCATCAGTGAATCCTGAAAAAATTATAACAGGTTCCAAAAAAGATATTAAGCAACACAACTGTTTCCAACATTGATAATAACTGAGCATCAAATCATCATATTAGAAAGATTTCTGAAGGATCATGTGACACTGAAGACTGGAGTAATGATGCAGATTTTCATACTGTCACATAGAACTATTTGTTCCAGGTCAGTTTTCTCATATTGCTCTTGTTACTGTCTCACCAGGTTGGAGTCTCAGATGACATCAGACATTCAGAGTGTCCTGCAGCTGCTCCAGAGGCAGACGTGTTTAGGACCTCCGGCCTACAGCAGCCTCACAGGTGGCCCAGAGTGCAAGAGACCAGCCATCAGAGTGCAGCCCGTCGCTTCTGCAGCCACCAACCCACCGCCCTGCAGATCACAGGTACATCTTCATCCTTACACAGGCAGTACACAAACCTACAGGACATGAATTCAAATTTCCTGATCATTTACTCAGCCCCATGTCATCCAAAATGTTTATGTCTTTCTTTCTTCAGTCAAAAAGAAATGAAGGTTTTTGAGGAAAACGTTCCAGGATTTTTCTCCATATAGTGGACTTCACTGGGGTTCAACGGGTTGAAGGTCCAAATGTCAGTTTCAGTGCAGCTTCAAAGAGCTCTACATGATCCCAGATGAGGAATAAGAGTCTAATCTAGAGAAACCATCGGTCATTTTCTAAAAAAATGACAAATGATATACTTTTTAACCACAAATGCTCATCTTGCACTGCTCTGTAATGCGCCACGCATTGCATAATCATATTGGAGAGGTCATGCAAAAGTAGGCGAAAAGACATTTCATTTTCTCCTCAAACTTCAAAATCGTCTGACATCAATATTTTACTCTTTGCCTTTGTAGACACTGGATCGGAACTGTATGTCACGCATGACCTTTCCAACATGATTACGTAATGCGTGGCACATTGCAGAGCAATGAAAGACGAGCATTTGTGTTTAAAAAGTATATACATTTTTATTTTTTATTTTACAAAATTACTGATCGTTCCTCTAAATAAGACTCTTATTCCTCGTCTGGGATCATGTAGAGCTCTTTGAAGCTGCACTGAAACTGACATTTGGACCTTCAACCCGTTGAACCCCAGTGAAGTCCACTATATGGAGAAAAATCCTGGAATGTTTTCCTCAAAAACCTTCATTTCTTTACAACTGAAGAAAGAAAGACATGAACATCTTGGATGACATGGTGAGGTAAATTATCAGGATTTTTTTTTCTTAAGCGAACTAATCCTTTAAGTTCACAAAACTGAAATACATACCCAAAACATCTATAAAAGTTGCTATAAATTCCTCTTTTTACAGGAATTTTTGGCCATGGCAAACATCCATCCGAACCCCAAAGACTCTCCATCAGGTCTGTCCACACAGGACTCCACTGCCATGTACAGTTTCATAAACAGCCAGACTCTTCCTCTGACACGACAGCATTCAAAATCCCTGCTTCCAATCCAGCACTCTTCCCCCCCAGACGCACCGCTTAACAGTGCAGCGACAGGACCTCCGGATCTCCACCGACCGCTGTCTGATCCAGGACTGCTGAAGGAGCAGCACTGACTCTCTCGTCTACAGGACGTCACACAGCTCTTCCACTGGAAGTATAAAGGACATTTTAAAACAGGCACTGGCCAAAAGTTTAATACTAATGCAAGATTCTCCACTGGCACTCGCCTGTACATTCGCTTCCTCTGTGATGTCACTTCCTTCTCCTGCGTTACGCTCCTCGATGCTGTCGAGGAAGATTTCGAATGGATTCTTGGACAACACTTCCATTTTCAGGAAGTAAATCTATCATAGACAGAGGGTGATACTTGTCTTGTACACTTTTACACCGGTGTAAGACTCAGGATATTGATGGCAGTTAATATATCATAGTGTCTGGCAGAATTTCTTCCCCGTTTTATCATTATCAAATTCCAAATGATAATAATGACATTTTACACTTCCATTTGCAGAACTCTGTGGAATTACATACAGTGTGGTCCACTATTGAAAATTATTTATATATATATAAAAAAAAAAACAATCTTTTTTTTGCATTATTTTCTAATAGCATAGCATTAGAATAAATATAGCATTTTTCAAAAAAAATAATGCAAACATGTCAAACTGTAACAGAGCAAAAATGTTAAATAATAATAACATTATACATTATTTTTAGAATGTAAAAATATATATAAATTATACTAGTAACACTTTACAATAATGTTTTATTTGTTATCATTAGTTAACTATAATAGTACGGAGCCCCGCACATGACATGCAAGAAAACAAAAGTAAATTGTGTGCACAATTTAATATTTAGTTCCCTCGATTTACTATTTCATTCCCTCGATTTACTAAATCGTGCACACGATTTACTATTTCGTTCCCTCAGTTTGATAAATCACGCACACAATTTACTATTTCGTTCCTGACTTGATAAATAGCACACACAATTTACTATTTCATTCCCTCAATTAACTATTTTGTTTCCTCGATTTACTAAATCAGGCAAAATGTACTATTTCGTTCCCTTGATTTGCTAAATCGCGCACACAATTTTCTATTTAATTCCCTCGATTTGCTAAATTGCACGCACGATTTAGTATTTCGTTCCCTTGATTTACTAAATTGCACGCACAATTTACTATTTTGTTCCCTTGATTTACTAAATCGTACCCACAATTTACTAATTCGTTCCCTCAATTTACTATTTCGTTCTCTTCATTTTCTAAATCGCGCAAACGATTTACTATTTCATTCCCTCGATTTACTAAATCTCGCACACGATATACTATTTCGTTCCCTTGATTTACTAAATCACACCCACAATTCACTAATTCCCTCAATTTACCATTTCGTTCTCTTGATTTACTAAATCGCATGCACAATTTACTATTTCGTTCTCTCTATTTTCTATTTTTATTAGTGTATTTTTATTAACTAACATTAACAAAGATTAATAAACACTAACAAATGCTTTGCTCATTGTTAGTTAAGCTTAGTTAATACATTAACTAACATTAACTAATGAGACCTTATTGAAAAGTGTTACCATTATATTATTAGTCTAACAATTTGAACAGCACAAATATAAATATAAAAATTAAATACTTTAATATAAATGTGAATTTTTATTCACTTATTAATTCAATACATTATAATGTAAATTCATTTTACATCATAAAGTTTCATATATACATTTTAAATTGAAAAGTTAAAAAGATTTTCCATGTGCTCTCAGAGTTTTGGACCTAACTGCAGCAAAATATTGTTTGTTTGCAAATGTTTAATTTTCTGCAAATGGAATCTTAAGTAGCTGTCATGTACATACATTATACCCCTCTATTAAAGGAAAAGAGACGCATGACTGAAGGTTTTACCCGTTGCATGTTTACTGCAACATATTGGGAAGCAGGTGTATGTCGGCATGTTCCAGAGCTGATCACTGAACGCACTCCTCTCTAATTTATTTGCACATGGTCATGCTAGCTTGAACCAAACTCTGCACGGCATAAAACAACTACACTGATCAGCCTCTTTGCAAACACTGGTGTATGAGACAGCCTCATATGTAGGGTTATGTACTGTAAGTCACGTCTTAAAGGTGCTGGAAAACCCATGCATTCCTGACAAAATTACTTTTTAATGTAGCAAAATTGTATTTTCACTGGAATCATAACTGTGGGAAGCAATGAATCATAAGCTATGTTTCCATTCAAAGTTGCAAATTTAACTTGTGCGCAAAATTGGAAAATCACATAAAATATTTGCGAATAAAGCAGCTTTTCCATTCCATGTGTTCAAGAAAACAAATAGTCACTTCCTGGGAAACTGGCGCAAAATATCTGTAATAAAAATGGAAATTGCTGCAATCAGGCTCTATTTTCCTCCATCAAATGACTTACATCTCAGAGCACAGACGAAACACAATAAATGCTGACATGTTCTCTTGCGTTCAGATGCTTGTGTTTGGGAACGCATTTGAGATGCTTCTAATTTTTGGTTGCGCTTTGAGGGATTTATTCAATGAATGCGTTTCCATCGCAATTTATAAGCATGTCTTTTTATCAGATAAAAAAAACTATCTGCCTCAATTGAGCATTTTCATCCAGCATTTTTTTATGCGATATTCCAAAGTGCACATAAAAATAGGTGGATGGAAGCATAGCTATAGACACCGAAAAGTTAACAGAAAGCAAGATACTCACTGATTGAAAAACGGCACAGTTTTTAGAGCACTATATCAAATTTTGTAGCGGAGCACAAAACACAAAAACGTTCACAAATGATGTCACTGCTTGTACAGTTTTGCAGTACGCCACTGTTTGCAAAGCACATGTTAGTTTAATATGTAGCTATAAATATATATGCATAAAAGAATATGTACATTTATCAACTTCAAACGTTAAAAGCTACAATCATGTTGGCTTAGAGTCACTGGAAATTAAAATCTTCTTACAACAAAATCACTTTGTTTTCCAAATATTTAGTCTAGAAAAGCTTCTGTCATAAATTCTGCTAGCAATAATGATAAAACACTGGGGCTGCGTCCAAAATCGCATACTTCCCTACTTTATAGTATGTGAAAAACAGTATGTGTCAAAAAAGTATGTCCGAATTCATAGTACTCATAAAAGAGTAGGCAAAAAATACCCAGATGACCTACTACTTCTGGAAAGATTCTGAAGTGTGTGTAACAGACGTAGGCTAGTAAGAGCTGTGCGTGTAAACCTCGCTCCCCTGAACTTAAGAGGCAGTCCTTAGCCTTCTTGTTAGAGCACCCGACTCCCACGCTGTAGATCACGGGTCGAGCTGAACCAGTTACATTTGGTGCCGTGACCCGGATGGGAGTGAAGTTTAAGGGGGTGAATTTAACTGTCATAGGCCAGTAAGAGCTGTGCATGTAAACCTCACTCCCTGAACTCAAGAGGCAGTCTTTAGCCTTCTTGTTAGAGCACCCATCTCCCATGCCGGAGACCACGGTTCGAGTCTCGCTCAGGGGTGCATTTCGCAAAGCGAACTATGGTCGCAAGTTCTGTCGTTACCAATAGAGTTCAATGGGAATTACGACCATAGTTGACTAACGATGCTTTTGGGAAATGCTCCCCAAAGTGGGTCAAATAGAACCAGTTACATTTGGTGCCGTGACCCGGATGGGAGTGAGGTTCAAGGGGGTGAGTGTAACTGTCGTAGGCCAGTAAGAGCTGTGCGTGTAAACCTCACTCCCCAGAACTCAAGAGGCGGTCTTTAGCCTCCTTCTTAGTGCACCTGTCTCCCATGCCGGAGACCACGATTTGAGTCTCGCTCAAAGAGGGTCAAGTAGAACCAGTTACATTTGGTGCCGTGACCCGGATGGGAGTGAGGTTCAAGGGGGTGAGTGTAACTGTCGTAGGCCAGTAAGAGCTGTGCCTGTAAACCTCACTCCCCTGATCTCAAGAGGCGGTCTTTAGCCTCCTTCTTAGTGCACCTGTCTCCCATGCCGGAGACCACGATTTGAGTCTCGCTCAAAGAGGGTCAAGTAGAACCAGTTACATTTGGTGCCGTGACCCGGATGGGAGTGAGGTTCAAGGGGGTGAGTGTAACTGTCGTAGGCCAGTAAGAGCTGTGCCTGTAAACCTCACTCCCCTGATCTCAAGAGGCGGTCTTTAGCCTCCTTGTTAGTGCACCTGTCTCCCATGCTGGAGACCACGGTTCGAGACTCACTCAGACCGGGTCAAGTACAACCAGTTACATTTGGTGCCGTGACCCGGATGGGAGTGAGGTTCAAGGGGGTGAATGTAACTCTTGTAGGCCAGTTAGAGCTGTGCGTGTAAACCTCACTCCCCAGAACTCAAGAGGCGGTCTTTAGCCTTCTTGTTAGAGCGCCTGTCTCCCACGCTGGAGACCACGGTTCGAGACTCGCTCAGACTGGGTCAAGTAGAACCAGTTACATTTGGTGCCGTGACCCAGATGGGAGTGAGGTTTAAGGGGGTGATTGTAACTGTCGTAGGCCAGTAAGAGCTGTGCGTGTAAACCTCACTCCCCAGAACTCAAGAGGCAGTCTTTAGCCTTCTTGTTAGAGCGCCCATCTCCCATGCCGGAGACCACGGTTCGAGTCTTGCTCAGGGGTGCATTTCGCAAAGCAAACTATGGTCGCAAGTTCTGTCGTTACCAATAGAGCTCAATGGGACTTACGACCAGAGTTGACTAACGATGCTTTTGGGAAACGCTCCCCAGAGTGGGTCAAGTAGAACCAATTACATTTGGTGCCGTGACCCGGATGGGAGTGAGGTTCAAGGGGGTGAGTGTTAGTGTCGTAGGCCAGTAAGAGCTGTGCGTGTAAACCTCACTCCCCAGAACTCAAGAGGCGGTCTTTAGCCTTCTTGTTAGAGCGCCTGTCTCCCACGCCGGAGACCACAATTTGAGTCTCGCTCAAACGGGTCAAGTAGAACCAGTTACATTTGGTGCCGTGACCCGGATGGGAGTGAGGTTTAAGGGGGTGAGTGTAACTGTCGTAGGCCAGTAAGAGTTGTGCGTGTAAACCTCACTCCCCAGAACTCAAGAGGCGGTCTTTAGCCTTCTTGTTAGAGCGCCCATCTCCCATGCCGGAGACCACGGTTCGAGACTCACTCAGACCGGGTCAAGTACAACCAGTTACATTTGGTGCCGTGACCCAGATGGGAGTGAGGTTTAAGGGGGTGATTGTAACTGTCGTAGGCCAGTAAGAGCTGTGCATGTAAAACTCACTCCCTGAACTCAAGAGGCGGTCTTTAGCCTTCTTGTTAGAGCGCCCATCTCCCATGCCAGAGACCACGGTTCAAGTCTTGCTCAGGGGTGCATTTCGCAAAGCGAACTATGGTCGCAAGTTCTGTCGTTACCAATAGAGTTCAATGGGACTTACGACCAGAGTTGACTAACGATGCTTTTGGGAAATGCTCCCCAAAGTGGGTCAAGTAGAACCAGTTACATTTGGTGCCGTGACCCGGATGGGAGTGAGGTTTAAGGGGGTGAGTCTAACGGATGTAGGCCGGTAAGAGCTGTGCATGTAAACCTCGCTCCCCTGATCTCAAGAGGCGCTCTAACGACTGATGCTAGAGGCTGCGATCTTTAGCCTCCTTGTTAGAGCGCCTGACTCCCATGCCGGCAGGCCGGGGTTCGAGTACCCCTTAGAGCGGGCGGTTCAAACTGGAGGAGCTACAGTGGTGGCACTGTACAGGAATGGGAGTGAGGTTTAGGGGGGTGAATGTAACAGCCGTAGGCCAGCAAGAGCTGTGCGTGTAAACCTCACTCCCCTGAACTCAAGAGGCGCTCTAGAGACTTCGGTCTTTAGCCTCCTTGTTAAAGCACCCCACTCCCATACGGATGGTCCAGGGTTCGAGTCCCACTTAGAGCAGATGGTTCAAGCAAAAGGGTTACATGGATGCTGATAATGCCAAGGTCACGAGTTCGATCCCCGTACGGGCCACCACTGTAGCCGAACCCAAGCCTATCCGCATGGGAGTCAGGCGCTCTGGTAGGTCACATGATAATGATAACATGGCGAATGTAGTACATCCGGATTACATTCATACTATATAGAACATACGTTTTTAGCGGTCGTGGAGTAATTACTTATTCAAAATAAGTACCTACTCAAGAAAGTATGCGATTTGGGACGCAGCCTGGATCTTTACACTCATGTTTCGTGTCAGAGGATTGATTTATGTTGCAAAGATTGTAATATTCAATGTCTAACGTCATAATCTGAGGGGGAATATTTTTGCATACGTTTCTTTTTCTGTAATGTTAGTTTATACCTTAAAATATGTATTTATACCCAGTAATACTCTGGAGTTTTTTTATGTGCAATAAATGCTTTCTTAAATTACTTTTTCAATTTCTATCAAGACTTTGAAGGTTGATTTGAAAGTTACAGCTTTTATTTTATGTATGTTTATTTTTATATGTGACTGTAAAACACTGTACTTTAGATTAAAAGCAAACAATGGTCAGTTTCATCTAGTAAATTGCAGAGCAGCATGTAAAATTATGAATCATCACACCCAAACAAATATCAAATCTGCATTGAATCTCACTGGAATTTTGTTTCATTTCTGCATAAAGGGAGAGTATCTGCACTTTATTTCAAAATAAAGACTCCATGCCCTTACAATAAATGTTACCAACCTCTGCATGAGTGTGAATGTGTTTCGAATGTTGGTAGATTCTTTGTGTGTGAGTGTGCGTATGTGTCTGTCTTTATTTATTTTATTTATTAATTTAATTTTGTTTATATGTGGCGTGAGTCCCAAGCATAATAATCATATATTGGAGGCTGCCAGAAGCAGAGTTTTTTTTTGGGGAGGGGGGGGGGGGGGCAGATATTTAATACTGTTAATAACACTGCAAACGTTTGCACGTAACACTTTCACTTTTTATCCCAGTGTTTCACTCGGACTAACTTGTTTTTTATAGTTTGCACTGTATAGTTTGTACACCACAATACTCTACAGGTGTTTTGAATGTGTCTGTTATTTAAAGATTTATTATATATATATATATATATATATATATATATATATATATATATATATATATATATATATATATTTGAAGCATTTGCTTTAGGCAATTTTGACTAACTGTACTGTATAAAAAGTATATAAATAAAAGGAACGCATATCAGTTTTGTGCTTGTTCTTGTAACTGTTTGGTGTATCAAAATGTATTTTTTAAGAGAGAAGCACTGAAATATAAAATCAGTACACATAATAACAGGGCCACTTATGATAACCATAATTATAATAGAGCATTGCTCTTGTAGCACATGCTAAAATAAAATTATTTAAAATTATATTTTTTATATTATATTTAAAATTAGCTTTTAGTTTTATAATTTTACTTTAAGTTTTACTAATTTTGTTATGCGCAAAAAAAGGATATTTTATGGTTATTATTAATATTTACAATTAGCTTTTATTTTTACATTTTTTAGTTTTAGTAATTTTGTTATATGCAAAAAAAAGATATTATACCATTATTATTAATATTCAGAATTAGCTTTTATTTTAATCTTTTTAGTTTAAGTTTTAGCAATTTTGTTATGCACAAAAAAGGATATTACAACATTATTATTAATATTTAGAATTAGCCTTTATTTTTATATTTTAGTAATTTTATTTGCAAAAAGATATTATACCATTATTATTCATATTTAGAATTAGATTTTATCTTTATGTTTTTAGCTTAAGTTTTAGTAATTTTGTTATATGCAAAAAAGATATACCATTATTATTAATATTTAGAATTAGCTTTTATTTTTATATTTTTAGTTTAAGTTTTAGTAATTTTGTTATATGCAAAAAAAGATATTATACCATTATTATTAATATTCAGAATTAGCTTTTATTTTAATATTTTTTTGTTTAAGTTTTAGTAATTTTGTTATGCACAAAAAAGGATATTTTACCGTTATTATTAATATTTAGAATTAGCTTTTATTTTCATATTTTTAGTTTAAGTTTGTCATTTTTTAAGCGCAAAAAAGGGATATTACAACATTATTATTAATATTTAGAATTAGCTTTTATTTTTATATTTTTTGTTTAAGTTTTAGTAATTTTGTTATATGCAAAAAAAAGATATACTATTATTAATATTTAGAATTAGCTTTTATTTTCATATTTTTAGTTTAAGTTTGTCATTTTTAAGGATATTACAAGGATATTAAAAGGATACAAGGATATTAAAAGGATATTACAACATTATTATTACAATTTAGAATTAGCTTTTATTTTTACATTTTTAGTTTAAGTTTTAGTAATTTTGTTATATGCAAAAAAAAGATATACTATTATTAATATTTAGAATTAGCTTTTATTTTCATATTTTTAGTTTAAGTTTGTCATTTTTTAAGCGCAAAAGGATATTACATTATTATTAATATTTAGAATTAGCTTTTATTTTTATATTTTTAGTTTAAGTTTTAGTAATTTTGTTATGCACAGAAAAGGATATTATACCATTATTATTAATAATTAGAATTAGCTTTTATTTTTTATTTTTTTTATTTTAAGTTGCGCTTTTGTCATTTTTATTTATTTTTGTTTTGTTATTGTAATTACAGTACTTCAACTTAAAATCATTTCAATTAGTTGCCAAGCAACATATTTCAGCCTTTTCAATGAGCAAAAACAATATTTAATAGTTTTAGTTAACAAACAAAACAGATGCACTGTGAAATGTCTTGATCAATGAGGTTTAAATTTGAAATGTGCAGCTTATAAAAAAAATCCTGCTTAGCCTAATACACTTTCAAGTTTTTTAATATTTTTTTCTACTATTACAAAATCAATATATAATATTATATTATATCAGGACATTATTACCGGTTTGGCATAAGGAATTCTGTCGCCATCTAGTGTTATTTAATATTGCAGAACAATTGTGTACAAAATGTTTTCAATTCCTGCAAAGCAGATGTTATTTCAACAATAAATAATTATTCATATAATAATTATTTATATATCGCGGTTTTAAATAATGTTGATAATTTTAGCAAGACGCACCGACATATCTCATTGATTACGTTTGAAAACCAAGACAAGAAACGAAACCGAAACTAACCCGAGTCCGGGGAAATAAAACCCGGATTCACTGTCTTGTAGCACCCGGTGCTCGGTGAACTCTGACAGCACTTCTCATCCAGTCTCTTCTCAAAGATGAGCAGCGATCAGGACGTCGAGACGAGTCATATTCTGGACTGTTTCAGAGACAGACTGAAGCGGATCATCGTCGTCGAGCCACTTCTGGATCTGCTGCATTTCCTCGAACCGGATCGAAAGGACCGAATAAGAGCCAAGTTGCGCGTGGAAGGGGACATAAGCGCCGCAGCAACTCTGATCGACGAGATTATTAAAACACACAACTACAAAGGATGGTCGAGAGAACTGATCACCGCACTGGAGACTGTCGGGTGCACAAACGCTGTGAATTATGTGTTGAACAGCCCACCGGACCCCACAGAAGAGGCCGAGAATGACAGCTGTGTCCGGCTGATCGATCTCATGCAGCTGAGTCTGATCAACATGAAAACCGGCGATGTGTGCGCGCACTGCTTCTCACAGGACCTCTTAACACAGGAGGACCACGAGAATGTTAGTAATCCAACTTCAGTATTTACATACTGGCATGCATTAGAGCAGGAATTCCCAAACTGGGGTTTGTGGACCACTGGCTGACAGACAGACAGACTCAACTGTTGGTTTAAAGTCCTAAATTAAAGTTTGGGGTTGTCCATATTTGACCCAAACATGCGCTGTGTGCATTTTTAGAGTGTAAACAGATATAAATAGTAATGTAAAAAACATTATCATCAGTAGAGGGCGCTATAAACCAAACAGATACAGATTTGATGTAATTTATGGATTTACTGAAGTGGTTAAAGGGTTAGTTCACCCAAAAATGAAAATAATGTCATTTATTACTTACCCTCATGCCGTTCCACACCCATACGACCTTCGTTAATCTTCAGAACACAAATTAAGATATTTTAGTTGAAATGCGATAGCTCTGTGAGGCCTCCATAGGGAGCAATGGACACTTCCTCTCTCAAGATCCATAAAGGTACTAAAAACATATTTAAATCGGTTCATGTGAGTACAGTGGTTGAATATTAATATTATAAAGCGCCGAGAATTTTTTTGGAGCGCCAAAAAAAAACTAAATAACGACTTATTTAGTGATGGCCGATTTCAAAACAAAGCTTCAGGAAGCATCGGAGCACAGATGAATCAGTGTGTCGAATCTGCTGTTCGGAGCGCCAAAGTCACGTGATTTCAGCCGTTGGCAGTTTGACACGCGATCTGAATCATGATTCGACAACACTGATTCATTTATGCTCCGATGCTTCATGAAGCAGTGTTTTGAAATCGGCCATCACTAAATACGTCGTTATTTTGTTTTTTTGGTGCTCCAAAAATATTCTTGTCGCTTTATAATATTAATATTGAACCACTGTACCTCACATGAACCGATTTAAATATGTTTTTAGTACCTTTTTGGATCTTGAGAGAGGAAGTGTCCATTGCTCCCTATGGAGGCCTCACGGAGCTATCGGATTTCAACTAAAATATCTTAATGTGTGTTCTGAAGATTAACGAAGGTCTTATGGGTGTGGAACGACATGAGGGTGAGTAATAAATGACAGAATTTTCATTTTTGGGTGAACTAACCCTTTAAACTCATAGTGTTTAAGAAATTAGTAGTAGTAGTAGTAGTATATTAAATGCAATATTTTATATTACATAGGCTACTAGTAATATTATTTAATATTGCAATATATTTACATATTTTATAATATTCTTCCACTACTACTACTACTACTAATAATAGTAAAATTATTATTATTATTGGTAACACTTTAGTTTAGGGTCCAGTTCTTACTGCTAACTAGTTGCTTAGTAGTATGCATATTACTAAGATAGTGGCTGTTTATTAGTACTTATAAAGCACATATTAATGCCATATCCTGCATGACCTTATTCTACATCCCTTAATCCTACCAATACCTAAAACTTAACTACCTTACTAACTATTAATAAGCAGTAATTAGGAGTTTATTGGGGCAAAAGTAGTAGTTAAAGGCACAATATGTAGGATTTTTTTATTAAAATATCCAAAAACCACTAGAACAGTGTTATATATTTTGTTGACTTGTGTACCCATCCCAAATATTTACAAGAATGTTTAAATCCAGAGAAATAAGCAATTTTAACCAGCTAATTTTCCGGCTTTATTTTGAAGAAACCATGGAAACTCCAAAGATGCTTTAATATATCATGTGCTTTATTAGACAGGTGAGCAACTGTTTGGATACATTCATCGACAGAAAACTAATCATGTTATATAGCTCAACACAGTAAGTCTTATTGTTTAAATCTCGTTTTCTTGATTTACAGCGAGTACCATGTTTTACCATGACTAATATCAATCTAGCTTATGCAGTGTGCAACAAGTGTCTCATAGCAGCCGCCGAGTGAACGCTGAGTAGCATTATAACATCTTTCAACACACAAATGTATGTAATATGATAAACAGTGCTGCTTTACCCCACATACACTTGACCGGAAGAAGCGAAAGCGCTCGTTTGTGACATAATAAAAGCTCCGCTGCTCTCGAGACGTGTGTCGCGCTCGTCTCTCATTAGCAATCGCTTCAGAGGCCTCGTTCCGCTCCAACGGCTTTCTGTTTCATACTACAATAATGTTAATAAATCTTTAATACATCATTAAAATTTTTCTGCCTGAGTCCTGTCGGATTCTTTTCCCTCAGCTGTAGACGTGAAGACAATACCTCCCATGATTCCGCGAAATCAAAGCGTCATCAAGCTACACCTTTGTTTTGAATAAGCGACCTCTAGTGGCGAAAATTTACATAGTGTGCCTTTAATAGTAAGTTAGGAATTGGTAGAGTATTACAGAGTTCAAAAGGTTATCACAAATCAATATTGAGTTTAACTGACCTGCCTTTGCATCAATCTGTTTATCTCTCTGTCTTTCTGTCTCAGTCGGTCCGATCTTTTCATCTGTTACTCGTATTAAATGCATTAACTATTCATTATTACTCCTGCAGATTACGAAAGCCACTGAGAATCATGGTAACATAAAAGGCGCTCGAGTGCTCCTCAAACGGCTGGTGAAAAATGAAGCTGGCTGGTTTTCCAAATTCCTTCAGGCTCTGGAGGACACAGAACACCATGAGCTGGTGCGCGAGCTGCGGGGAGAGCCGTGCAACGAGGACGGTGAGGGTCATACGGAGGACGAAACAAACCTTTCTGCACAAATCATTTCCAGCCACTGATAAATAAGTGCTGCTTTCTCATCAAGCTGTCACAGGCTCTCTTAGAAAAACAGTAGTTGGAAACAGGAAACCAGCAGAGGTCAAACGTTTCTCTGTTGTTTAGACTACACATTTGTAGCCTGGAAACCCCACTGATAGTTTCTGTATATTCCTGCAAACTAAATCAGCTTTGAAAAAATATGGTCGTTTTGAGATTGATTAACTAGAAAATTGTCTGATTTTTCACATGTTCTTAAAGGAGACCTATAATGCCCCTTTCACAGGATGTAATATAAGTCTCAGGTGTCCCCAGAATGTGTCTGTGAAGTTTCAGCTCAAAATACCCCACAGATCATTTATTATAGCTTGTCAAATTTGCCCCTATTTGGGTGTGAGTAAAAACACACCGTTTTTGTGTGTGTCCCTTTAAATGCAAAGAAGAGGGCGGAGCTTTAACAGCTCATGCTTCGGTTGCTCAACAACAACAAAGCTGGAGAATCTCACGCAGCCAAATAATAGCAAATCTGTCTTCATGTTCTTATAAATAAATCTTAATTTAAGTACTATATTTACAAATAACGAAACAAAAAACTGTTCAAAAGTTCAAAAGATTAATACTTTTATTCAGCAAGGATGCATTAAATTGATCAAATTGTTCTTTCTATCCATCAAATAATCAGGGGGAACAAAAATATTAAAGGTGCCCTAGAATCAAAAATTGAATTTATCTCGGCATAGTTGAATAACAAGAGTTCAGTACATGGAAATGACATACAGTGAGTCTCAAACTCCATTGTTTCCTCCTTCTTATATAAATCTCATTTGTTTAAAAGACCTCCGAAGAACAGGCGAATCTCAACATAACACCGACTGTTACGTAACAGTCGGGATCATTAATATGTACGCCCCCAATATTTGCATATGCCAGCTCATGTTCAAGGCGTTCAAGCCAGTATTAACGTCTGGATCTGTGCACAGCTGAATCATCAGACTAGGTAAGCAAGCAAGAACAATAGCGAAAAATGGCAGATGGAGCAATAATAACTGACATGATCCATGATAACATGATATTTTTAGTGATATTTGTAAATTGTCTTTCTAAATGTCTCGTTAGCATGTTGCTAATGTACTGTTAAATGTGGTTAAAGTTACCATCGTTTCTTACTGTATTCACGGAGACAAGAGCCGTCGCTATTTTCATTTTTAAACACTTGCAGTCTGTATAATTCATAAACACAACTTCATTCTTTATAAATCTCTCCAACAGTGTAGCATTAGCCCGTTAGCCACAGAGCATATAGCCTCAAACTCATTCAGAATCAAATGTAAACATCCAAATAAATACTATACTCACATGATCCGAAGCATGCATGCAGCATGAATGACGAACATCTTGTAAAGATCCATATGAGGGTTATATTAGCTGTGTGAACTTTGTTTATGCACTGTATTATCGTCGAGAGCTCGGGGGGCAGGGAGTGCGCGATTTAAAGGGGCCACAGCCTGAATCGGTGCATAGTTGCCTCAAAATAGGCAGTTAAAAAAATTAATTAAAAAAAATCTATGGGGTATTTTGAGCTGAAACTTCACAGACACATTCAGGGGACACCTTAGACTTATATTACATCTTTTGAAAAGACGTTCTACAGCACCTTTAAGCAAAATATGAAGCAAAAATATGATGATGATGATGATGATGATGATGATGATGATGAGAAGAAATGTTTCTTAAGCATCAAATCATCATATTAGAAGGATTCCTGAAGGATCATGTGACACTGAAGACTGGAGTAATGATGCTGAAAATTCAGCTTTGATCACAGGAATAAATTACATTTTAAAATATATTCAAATAGCAAACAGTTATTTCAAATTGTAATAATATTTCACAGTATTACTGTTTTTACTGTATTTTTGATCAAATAAATGCAGGCTTGATGTTCAAAAAAACATTAAAAATACTTTTGAACAGTAGTATTGTTAATATTCTAATTTCAACAAAAGTAATAATGACCTGCAGTTTAGTAAGTTTTAGAGCATATCAAAAGAAACAGCATGAATATGAGATTATATGTATATATGATATGAGAATATGAGTTTTTCTGAATGATTCCTATAGAAAGAATCTGTGGATAACAAGATATTCTGTGCATTGTTATTATGCCTAGGCTGAATTACAATGAGCTGCTGCACTGAATTCAACTGTATTCATTACAGAGTCCATGTCAGTCGAGACCCACGAGTTCAAAACTGCTGAGGAGGGTGAACAGATGTGTTTAGCTGCTGAAAAGGAGGCAGACTCTGTGAATAGCTCGCTTTTGTCAGAGGACCTAAACAGCAGTGTGGACAACAGCGTTCTGGGTGTGTCTTCTGAAAATGAAGGTGAATATCTGAAGCTTTTCCTTTCACAAATCAAAAAACTTGGTTGAGCAAACAAACAATCCTGCTCTTTATCAACTACTCCTAATCTAGCTTTTGGTGTTTTTTTTTGTTATTGTTGGCTCTGTGAGGAATTGACCTTTCGCAAAGCCCCACCCCCTTTAGTTACTGTTGCTACGTCCAACTAAACCATGCCGCTCTCACGCCACACATCATGTTCTCACACAGTGAAAAATACATCGCAGAGCAAAGAGGACACACAACGCGCCGACAGACCAGATTAGTTTTGATATAAAACATCTCAAAAAGTCTCAAATTTTGTAAGAAATTTGAACAATAAATACCATTTTGTTGTTCTTTAATGTGTCGAGATCGCTGTAGTGCCTCATTTCAAGCGACTCGTGACCCAATCAACTCTTCCTAGTTTATTTATAGTATCAAATAAACATGAACGAACATCAGAAGGAATGTTGTTTCAACCGCTGAAAGACGTCAGTACACACCATTTTTCAAGTTCAAGTCCACCGACGTTAATCTACTAACTCCCCTGACTGCTTTGTCAGACAAAACAGAGGATTCAGCATTATGACTGGTTAGATCACCTGTCAATCAAACTCCCGGCAAAGGGTCAATTGCTCATGCTCATCTATTGTGAGGAGATACATGGATAAATGTATTCTGTATCTTGGCATTATTGGACTGATTTAGCTCTATCACTATCCTATCTGAAAAAACAACAAAGCCTGGACGGACACATGCAATGCAATGCAAAAGTGTGAGAGACCAAGAACAGTGTTTCAAATCTTCAAACTAACAGCAGTGCATATATTCTCTCACAGATGTCGACATGTACAAAGAAGGCAAGGAGGAAGAGAAAGAAGATCTCACAGAGGATGATGATCCGTCAGGTACAGTCAAATGTCTTTCATCCGAAACTGAATGTGTGTGGGTTCGTACCTAATGCACTTGATCCAGTTTGGACAGTCCCAGCAATTAATGCACTGTAAAAGATGGGGGAAAAGAATTAGTTCAATTACAAATTACATTGATTTAGTTTCTAGTTATGCCCATCTCTGAACTATTTCATACTTTCTCTTATTGAGTGCAAACTCTAAAAATATATATTTTAAAATCATTATCCAGTAGGGTTGTGCCATTCACTCAGAATTAAACTGAGAAATGCTTGAAGTTGCTTGAGTTTCAATAAACAAAATCCTTGCTATAGAAATGTGCAGTAACACTTTACATAAAGCCTTTATGTATAATGCATTGTAAAGGTCTTCATAAAGTATGTTATAATGCATTATAGCTTTACATAAATAAATGTAACTAAAGTTAAAATGCATTATATATTTGCAGATACATATGAAATTTGTCATGTTTTAATGCATTATACTTTCTAAAGATGTGTCAAATGAATAGATAAGTATTATAATGTATTATAACTATGGTTATAATTATTCATGGGAAAATACAATGCATTATAAGGTGAATAACAATGCATAATTAATGCATTAAAAATGTTTATAATGCATTACATATAAAGGCTTCAAGTGTCATCAAATGTACATTTAATTATTATACATTTCAAAATAAAATTAAATAAAGCTAAAAAAAAATTAAAAATAAATAAAATAAAATGTAATTTAAAAAAATAAATAAATAAAATGAAATGAGACCAACATGAAGCGGGCTTTTGAGATGTATATTGAATCTGCACATACTGTGTGATCTGGCCATTTCAATTCAAATTCATAGGAATTACAACACTTCTCCAGTAATGACGAATGATTGGAAATGTCATGGAAATTCATTGGTCAAAAAGCGAACATTGAAATTAGTAAGTGAATTGAATGCCACAAAACCCTAATTGACAGAGCTATTAAAATTAACCCTGCTTTAATAGTGGCCATGTCTTTAATTGTACATTCAATCATTGTCTAGTTCAGTGTTTGAAAGGAAATAAGGCATCAAATCTATTTTCCCTTTGACATTTCAGCTTAGTTCTTTTGTGCAAAACATCTAATGACCCATAATCCAGCCTTCGCCGGAGAAACTTTCCTGCAAGCAATTAACTGTCAGGAAATTTTCAGAGTTATTATTTAAAAGCGTATGGAAAAGAATGGCTTAGTTGTGTTCGGCGGCCCGATTCTCGGTGGTTCTGTTAGTGCTCCACATGTGAGACGTTGCCCTCCACCGCATAAAGTACACCAGTCCCGTCTCCTCAAAAAAGTGCTAAATCACCGTCACATCCAGGGAATATTTCCACTCGGAGTTCAGCAAAGATGCCTGTTCCAGACGAGGCCTGCCGCT
The DNA here is from genome assembly GCF_018812025.1 of Megalobrama amblycephala. Classification (NCBI taxonomy): domain Eukaryota; kingdom Metazoa; phylum Chordata; class Actinopteri; order Cypriniformes; family Xenocyprididae; genus Megalobrama; species Megalobrama amblycephala. The sequence continues at coordinate 42,116,208 of NC_063049.1, forward strand.
AACATGAGGGCATATTGAAGTGATCAAGAACGGGTCGGCTCAGGGTCTGCAGGAGAGAGAGGAAATGTGTGAGATGAGTAAATGTGCATATGCCAATTTCTGTTTTCATAATACATAACACTCTCCAGACACAGGAAGGCTTTAGAGGAGGGAACAAAAAGGAGTTAAAAAGTAAAACACTCATCAAAACTAGCATAATTATTGCAAAAAAACATATTCAATATATCACTGAGGCCTAGCGCTGCTTCAAATATACATAGCAAAGAAAAATGGCAAGCGTAATGCAACTGCAGCAGGTAAAAACTGATGCACAGATTCATTACACACTTCAGGTGTTTCAGCACTTCATTCACAGCTGAGGAATTCCTTGCGATTTTGACCACATTTTAATTATTTGTTTAGTGCATTTTATCCTCCTGCCAAAAATGCTATTAGCTTAACAGTGATCGTACAGGCTTATAAAAGCAACTCGTCCAGATAGATGACTTCTCTAGGAATGTCATATTGTCGGAAGATTATAAACACTCCAAGTTTCCTGTTAGCATGTAAAAATTGCGTCGCACCAACCAACATTCATTCAAAAAACTACAGTGGCAGATTTACAAGACCAGTAAAATTCAAACGCGTTTAGTTAGAACACGAGTTGTTTGGTGAATTCGATTGTGAGTGGATGAGAGAGCTGTGAGTCTCCTCAATGACTCTCAGGAGCATTGAAAACATGTTCCATATGCTCACAGAGATTGAAGAGTTTGGAGATCCGCCAGTTCGCTTCATTACTTCATGAAGTCACAATCAGGGAGGATGGGACCCACAGGAAAGAAAAACCCAAATGGAGATTTCATTCATATTTTCTCCAAATAAATTATCTACTAGACAACGAGTGAATGCGAGCAATCAAAAAAGACTAATCAAAAGTCTTCAATAAATATTTTAAATATAATAGTATGTTTGACTCACAATATGACCCACATTTCTAATGAGCTGAGCTGCTGTCCACAACTCCAAACTACTGTACTAAACAACTCTAAACTCTTACTATACTCTACTGTTATATATATATATACAGTACAGTCCAAAAGTTTGGAACCACTAAGATTTTTAATGTTTTTAAAAGAAGTTTCGTCTGCTCACCAAGGCTACATTTATTTAATTAAAAATACAGTAAAAACAGTAATACTGTGAAATATTATTACAATTTAAAATAACTGTGTACTATTTAAATATATTTGACAAAGTAATTTATTCCTGTGATCAAAGCTGAATTTTCAGCATCATTACTCCAGTCTTCAGTGTCACATGATCCTTCAGAAATCATTCTAATATGCTGATCTGCTGCTCAATAAACATTTAATGTGTACAATTGTACAAAATATTTGTGTACATTATTTTTTTTCAGGATTATTTGATGACTAGAAAGTTCAAAAGAACAGTGTTTATCTGAAATCTAATCTTTTGTAACATTATAAATGTCTTTACTGCCACTTTTGATTGATTTAATGCATCCTTGCTGAATAAAAGTATTCATTTCTTTAATTTCTTTTCAAAAAAATAAAAATAAAAATTCTTACTGACCCCAAACTTTTGAACGGTAGTGTATAATGCTACAGAAGCTTTGTATTTCAGATAAATGCTGTTCTTTTGAACTTTCTATTCATCAAGGAATCCTGAAAAAAAAAGTACACAACTGTTTTCAACATTGAAAATAATCATAAATGTTTCTTGAGCAGCAGATCAGCATATTAGAATGATTTCTGAAGGATCATGTGACACTGAAGACTGGAGTAACGATGCTGAAAATTCAGCTTTGATCACAGGAATAAATTACTTTGTCAAATATATTTAAATAGTACACAGTTATTTTAAATTGTAATAATATTTCACAATATTACTGTATTTTACTGTATTTTTAATTAAATAATTGTAGCCTTGGTGAGCAGACGAAACTTCTTTTAAAAACATTAAAAATCTTAGTGGTTCCAAACTTTTGGACTGTACTGTATATATATATATATTTATTTAAATTTATTTTTGCATTTATTTGATAAAATAAATAAAAATATTTTTAAAAAAATATAAAATATATAAAATATAAAAAATATTTTTTTTTAGATATTATGTTTTAAAATAACTGTTTTCTATTATAATATTGTAAAATGCAATTTACTCCTGTTACCAAAGCTGAATTTTCAGCATCATTACTCCAGTCTTCAGTGTCACAAGATCCTTTAGAAATTATTCTAATATGAAACATTTCTGATTATTGTCAATGTTGAAAGCAGTTGTGCTGCTTCATATTTTAGTGGAAACCTTGATAATTTTTTCCCCTCGCAATTTATTGATGAACAGAGAACTCAAAAGTACAGCATTTATTTGAAATGTATATTTTTTTGTAATATAACTGTCTTTAGTTTCACTTTTGATCAATTTATCGCATCATTATGGTTTCCGCCACTGAATAAAACATAAAAAAGGTAACTGCGACTTTTTATCTCACAATTCTGACCCTTTTCTCTCGCAATTGCGAGTTTATATCTCACAATTATTTTTTCTTAGAATTCCATAATATAAACTTGCAAGTTATAAAGTTAGAATTGTGTGATATAAACTCGCAATTCTTAGAAGAAAGTCCGTGTTTTTTTCCTCAGAATTGGACTTTATAACTCGCAAGTGTGAGTTTACATCTCACAATTCTGAGAAAAGACAGAATTGCAAGAAAAAAAGTCAAAATTGCGAGATTTATCAGTTGTGTTTAAATCACACAATTCTGACTTTATAACTCACAACTGCGACTTTACATCACACAACTCTTACTTTATATCTAACAATTCTGACTTTATATCTCGCAATTGCAACTTTATAACTTGCAACTGTGACTTTATATCATGCAATTCTGAGAAAAAAGTCAGAATATTAAGATAAAAAGTTGCAATTATCCTTTTTTTTTATTCCATTGCAGAAACAAGCTTCCATACATTATTGCTGAACAAAAGTATTAATGTCTGAAAAAAAATCTTACTAGCCCCAAACTTTTGAAAGGTATTGTATGCAACAACCGTCTCATTTGTGTCCGTTTTTATTTCGCCTAAGGAATTTTAGGAGAAACATCAGAGATAAAAGTTGATACATACTTGCATAACATAACTGAAAAATCTATCAAGTATCTTGAGTTATAAGAGAGAAACATTTGAGCAATAAATTTTCACTCCCGGGAATGTGATTTGTTGCTTCCTTGTTTCCTTCTTGTGTAATGAATTCCCTAAACTAAAAACCGTTTCATAAATCAAATGGTCAGGTTGGACAATCTGCCTGTGAGCTTGACTTAATATTGACTGATATATTCAATATGATTCACAATGTAATGCAATCCTTTAAGGAATTTATCACTCTTTTGTATGTGGGTTAGATATTTCTTTTGCGTCGCTATAACACGTTGATTATGAATGATGACCTCTTTGATTAAACAGCACTCTCCATGAGCTTGCATGGATTGACCATGTTAAATAATATAAATGAGGGAGTCTTTAAATAAAAAGGACACATAGAGTTCAGGGGATGTTCAGAACTATCAAATGGATTTGGCTTGCTATATTCCCATGATTCGGTTTATCACTACATATCAGTTTTGCTCTGATTCCCACACGTTTAACTATAACATTTTGCTCAATGGAGCTGTTCAGTCATGACGTCAATTTGCAGGCAAACGTTGAACACATTTGTAAAAGATCAGAAGTAGTTGAACAAATATCTTCAACTACCACAAGGGTTTGAGTTTACTAATCTAAAAACCCTTTCAAAATTGAACGCCAATGCTAAATTATCCAAGAACTACAACTAAACTTTAATACTGGCAGAGCTCATCAAGTTTCCACACACATCAAGCCACGTGAATGAAAACACACAGACCTACTTCACTGGCTCATCTGTCCTCTGCCAGAAGCTCTCAGTTCACATGTTTCTAGGGTAATTGTTCCTCCAGATTGAAGCAGACTTGTTTCTTTTTGGATCCCTATTTTGAATTCTGCCTTTCTGTAAGGGAAACCATTTAAAGATGTGTAAACCCCAGTGAGATATCTGTGTGCTTGTGTTTGGATAATGTGGATTCATTAGTCTAAATAGTACTGAGAGCTAGAGGCTATAAAAATAATGTTTACAAGGGGAATTTCACAAAAACATATGCAGCTCACATTTCATACCAAAATCAAAAGAAAAGTAATGTAATGTTAATGTTGAGGGTTTTTTTTACTTAATGTGTGTGTATGTATATATATATATATATATATATATATATATATATATATATATATATATATATATGGTAGTGCTGTCAAACGATTAATCGCATCCAAAATAAAACTTTGTATTTACATAATATGTGTGTGTACTGTGTATATTTATTGTTTGTATAAATACACACATATGCATGTATATTTAAGAAATATTATATATATTAATTATATATATAATTATAAATATATTATATATAAATATAATGTTTTTGTTATTATGCATGCTTGTGTGTGTATTTATATTTACATGATAAATACTTTTATTTTAGATGTGATTAATTGTTTGACAGCACTACTATATATTTTATATATTTGCATTGTGATAATGTTTTTTATCAATTGCGCATATTAACCTCCAAAATACCATAATGCATCCAAATGTTCTTTTTTTGTTTTTTATTATTATTATTTTCAAAGCTGATTCTAATTAGATTCTTAATATTGACATGCTTTAATAATGTAACACTTTTTAAAAAATTAAACAAAGGCAGTACAATAAACACTACCATGATACATATACTTTTAAAACACAGAATATTATATAAAATTATGTACAATATTTTTAGTTATGAGAAAAAAAGATTGCAAAAATCCTAATAGTACTACAAATGTACTTCCTTTTATTATATGAAATATTAATTATATGTACAGTATTTATGTAAAGTATTTGTAAGTGTTTTTTTTTTTTAGATTATGTGTAGTGAGTATTTGTATATATAGTTAGATTATATATGGTATATGTATAGATCGATTACTTCTTATGTTAGCTGCAGTATGTGTAGGTTTATACCTGTTTATATGTTCAAACTTCTACCGTTTATATTTATGTTTAAATATGTAGCATTGTGGTCGAAATTCTGTATTTTCTTTTGATTTTGGGGTTAAACATAGCATACACGTGCTTCACAGGCTTTGTGAGACTCGCAGCAGGCTTATAGACAGTCTGAATGAGCTTTAGAGTGGGTGACTTCATAAACAACGATGTTATTCTAACTAGCAGGGGATAAAGAAAACACAGCTGTAATTGCAATAGCTGACCCTTCATGGAGATACAGAATCCCTCCTCTGCTCTGGATGCTGAAGGCAAGCACAACTGTACCTGCAGGATCATGATATATGGCATGTCACTTTCTCTCTCCTTCTCTCTCTCAGCGAGTAAGAGGGAAATTGTTCTGCGTGACTATCAGATGGAGGTGGCGAGACCAGCTCTGGAGGAAAAGAACATCATCATCTGCCTCCCAACAGGAAGTGGTAAAACCAGGGTTGCTGTGTATATCACTAAAGAACATTTGGAGAGGAAGAAGCAGATGGGACAACCGGGGAAAGTTGTCGTTCTGGTCAACAAGGTGCCTCACTGCCATCCATCAACTACAAATATGACAAATTCACCTGTAACATATAGTATTGTCAATATTATAGAAATAGTAAAAAATTATTAGGTGTCATGATTTTAAAAAAAAAAATCATACTACGGGGCTGTTGAATGCTTGAATCTGATTGGTTGACGAACATTCTAAGGTGTGCAATTATTTTCAGGGAAACGCATGGCTAAAGTAGTTCCAGGCAGGTCTTAACCGCATTACATGTACATATCACTTCGCCAAATGATCATTCAGTTATTTCAAAGGTCCTTACAATGGAAGCTTGTTTCCACCATGAAACAAACAAAAAAAAAAAATTCCGACTTTTTATCTCACAATTCTGACTTTTTTTTCTCGCAATTGTGAGATATAATATCACAATTGCAAGTTATAAAGTCAGAATTGTGTGATATAAAGTCAGAATTGTGTTATAAAGTCAGAATTGTGTTATATAAAGTCAGAATTGTGTGTTATAAAGTCAGAATTGTGTGATATAAAGTCAGAATTGTGAGATATAATGTCCAATTGTGAGGGGAAAGAGTTTATATCATACAATTCTGACTTTATAACTCGCAATTGTGAGTTTATATCACGCAATTCTGAGAAAAAAGTCAGAACTGCGAGTTATAAAATCAGAATTGTGTGATAAAAACTCACAATTGCAAGTTTAAATCTCACAATTCTGAGAAAAAAAGGCAGAATTGTGAGATAAAAAGTGGCGGAAACAAGCTTCCATTACACCTTACAGACTAAAACACCAAAAGGACCAAAACCGAAAACGACACTGGCCGAGCAAATAGGTTAAAAACGACAAATTATTTCCATGTTTTTTGCCACAATATTACGTTTTATTATGTACAGAAAGCACATACTCTCTTTCTCTCACTCTCATGAGAGAAACATGTTGATTTTATCAGTAAAGTGGTTTAGCAACTTAAAAGCTACATGACATATCTCACTAGCGAAGTAATAACGGTGCTGTTCTTGAAGCAGATAAACTTACAGTTTCGCTATTAGTAGAGACACTGCTGCTGACCACTGTTGAGAGACGCAGACTCGCCAAACTGTTTTGTAGCTCTTTAATGTGTCATGACAGATTGCTGTAGCGCCTCAGCTCAAGTGCCTCGTAAACAGCATCAAATAAACATGAATGAACATCAGAAGGAATGTTCTTTAAAACGCGGAAAGACGTCAGTACACACCATTTTTCAAGTTCAAGTCCACCGAAGTTGATCTTCTAACTCCTGACTGCTTTGTCGGACAAAATGGCGGATTCGGCATTATGATTGGTTAGATCGCTTGTCAATCAAACTCCCGGCGAAAGGTCAATTGACTCCGCTCTGATGAATTATTAGAAAATAATACAGGTGTAACGGCCACGACCACCTCAGGTGCCATTATTTTCTTATAATTCAACGACCCGTCGTCAATTATTCCTTACATATAGCACAATACCATCTCATATTCATTCATCTTATTCATTCATTAAACTAATGAGATCTCAATGTCTCAAACAGAGCTCAGATTTATTATTTTATATTTAAATAAATTTTTTTTATTTTATTTCATTAAAAATCAATCATTTCTCATCAAATTCTTCCAAGACCAAATGATTTGGTACCAACATTAATTTCACAGCCCTAAACTTTCACTGTATGTCAACAAATGTCTCATTTGAGGCTATTCTTAGAATTTCAAGAGAAACATCTGAGACAAAGTTGATACTTACATGAAAACAGAAAGAGCAACTTTTGAGCAATAACATTATCCTCCGCCCAACTGTGTGATTGATTAGTTCAACAGGCACTGAATTGGAGTCTTTTTCAAGTCTCTGCGAAAGAAAAACAGAAATGAGATGATGTTTTTGAGTGTTTGTTGTGGCAGCAGAGGGACTTTTTGTCCTGCTGAATCATGTCTTGAATCACAAACCGTGTTAAAAGATCCACATCAGCAAAAGTGTGGTGCAAACCTACAACTCAGCACCTCGGTTTGTCCAGACTTCCTTTAAACTGCCAGTTCCCTGCAGAGAAATAACGACCATATAAATTGAAATCACAAAAAAAGTCATGCAATATCCTATAGCGACCACAAAGAAAACATTAGCAACTGCCTAATAAGCAGGATAATGTACATTCAGCTGGTTGTTATCACAAAAAAGTGGCTAGATGTACATTATCCTGCTTATTCCCACTTATTACATGACTACTTGCCACATTTGAGAAGAAACCGTTTTAAAATCTGACCTGTTTATTATCTTATTAACACTATTAATACAGTTTCATTTTACTGTAAATACATTCAATAACTGAGGCTCCGTTTTAATGAAATGAGAGACATGAAGGAAATGCCGACCTCAAATACCCGGATGAGCGGTCATTTTTGGGAACCAACTGACCTCGGAATGTTGCGACTGACCAATCAGAATCTAGAATTTCAGAGAGCCGTGTAATCGAGTGTAACAGTTGGGTTCTGGAAGTAAAAACCCCATTCATTTTCTCCATAAGGAAATTGATTTTGAATGATAACTTATAATCCTTTAAAGACAGACCCTACTGTGAGCTACAAGGTTTTTATTTGATGGTATTTGCTTCTGCTGAAGCAGTCAGCCCGCATTATTTCAGCTTATTTTTAAAATAATAGTGGGATTCCTGGTGAAAAACTACATTACCCATGATGCTGTACAGAAAATTACACCAGAGTCAAAATAAGCAACATGCTCCAAAATAATTATTTAGCCCCGCCCACTTCCATGAAGGACAGTGAATGACGTAATCAAGTTAGTCGTCACCCTACGCTCTCAAAATGTGAAATGTTTGCATATATAGGCATATTTTGCAATAAACTTGTTTTTATACATATAATCAACATTTGTAAATGAGCAGTTTTATATTTCTCCATCGTTTTTAAAGGGTTAGTTCACCCAAAAATGAAAATTCTGTCATTTATTACTCACTCTCATGCCGTTCCACACCCATAAGACCTTCGTTCATCTTCAGAACACAAATTAAGATATTTTTGATGAAATCCGATGGCTCCGTGAGGCCTGCATAGGGAGCAATGACAGTTCCTCTCTCAAGAGCCATTAATGTACTAAAAATATATTTAAATCAGTTCATGTGAGTACAGTGGTTCAATATTAATATTATAAAGCGACAAGAATATTTTTGGTGCACCAAAAAAACAAAATAATGACTTATTTAGTGATGGCCGATTTCAAAACACTGCTTCAGGAAGCTTCAGAGCACAATCAGTGCCAAAGTCACGTGATTTCAGCAGTTTGGCAGTTTGACACGTGATCCGAATCATGATTCAATACACTGATTCATTATGCTCCGACGCTTCCTGAAGCAGTGTTTTGAAATCGGCCATCAATAAATAAGTTGTTATTTTGTTTTTTTGGCGCACCAAAAATATTCTCGTCGCTTTATAATATTAATATTGAACCACTGTACTCACATGAACTGATTTTAATATGTTTTTAGTACATTAATGGATTTTGAGAGAGGAAATGTCATTGCTCCCTATGCAGGCCTCACTGAGCCATCGGATTTCATAAAAAATATCTCAATTTGCGTTCCGAAGATTAACGAAGGTCGTACGGGTGTGGAACCGAGGGTGAATTTTTGGGTGAACTAACCCTTTAATTCGATTGTGCTGTTCGCAATGCTTAATAGGATTGTAGTTCTTTCCCTCACTAAAGCGTTAAGTACTGTATCTTTGTCTGTATTGATTTTCAAAACCGTTTTTGCTTCAAATCAAAGTTTGTAGTGTTGTGATTCACCTCGTAGCTGGTTGACATATAACTCTTTAACAAAGACTATTTTAAAATTCCTTATACTTCCGGAACCAGCATCGCTGAAAAAGTGGGTGGGCACTGTTGCACCCCATTGGGGAGCTCGGAATGTCGTGACGACCAATCAGAATCCAGCGTTTCAGAGAGCCGTGTAATAATGCTAAATAATTTCTTTCTAGGTTCCCCTGGTCGAGCAGCACTACAAGGCCGAGTTTGGGCGGTTTCTGAAGCACCAATACTCAGTTGAGCGAGTCAGCGGAGCTTCGCAGCTCAAAATCTCCTTACCACAAATCATAGAGCAAAATGACATCATCATCTGCACGGCACAGATTCTGGAAAACTCTTTCGCCAAAGCCAAGAATGGCGACGAGGACGGGATCAAATTATCACGTAGGTCACATTTCCCTTGCATTAAACAGAATTATTTCAACACTTTCAGAGAGTCAGAGTCCAGTCAAATGGGTTCACCTTCTGTTGATGTTGAAAGGAGACCAAAGCTCCTCCTCTGAGGTTTCATGTGACAGTGTTTTTTCCCATCAGTCTTTGCTGGCAGATTCAGCTCTCCTGTGAGTCTCTCTGGCACCGTCCACCGCAAGGTGGGATTCCTCCTCTGTGGCATATGCTGTTTGTTGATTTTTTCCCCTCGTTTTACTCTTAAATCCTTTATTTTTTGGTCCATGGGCCACACGTCTGGCTGATCAAATTCAGTGGAGATTTGCTGTCATTTTCAGAATCTGAGCTCCACTGCATGTCCCATTCCAGCCCTCAGGGGCCAAACAGGCAGCACCTTTAAAGTCTGATTTGTAAAACGTGGCCCCATCACCCACCGCCTCTGTCGGTGTGTGAAATGCAGACTACCTTTTTTTTCTCCCCAGAGTCCCCTGGGAGCGCCGGAGGGCGGCACAAAAACTGTAAACTTAGCCGGTGAGAATGGACTGCAGGTTTACAGCACTCGCCTTTGTTGATTAGAAACACATGCTAGAAAAAAATGACCAAGAGCTTTTACTGTTTGTATAAACAGACTATGAACGTTGTATTATTAACATGTGTTATATATATACATATATGTACAGTTCTGTCAAGATCACAAATTCTGGCTGGCGATTAATTGTCATACAAATAAAAGGGATAGGTCACACAAAATTGAACATTCTACCTCGTTCCAAACCTTTGTGACGTTCTTACTGCTTCAGAACAAAATGATTTTTCTGAAGAACTTTGGGGTCCAAACAACATTTGGACTCCATTGACTTTCATTGTATGTAAAAAAAAAAAATGTTAAAAAAATGTAAAAAAAAAACAAAACAAAAAAAAAAACTAATGCACTAGAAAGACATTAATAATTTAAAATATTAAGAATATTTTAATATCTAATATAATAATCTAATATATCTGGTAAATATGATTTTCAATACTGATTCAATTCCTATACTTGCAGAGTTCACCCTGATGGTTATTGATGAATGCCACCACACGAAGAAGGGTGATGTGTATAACCACATCATGATTCGCTACCTAAAACAAAAGCATAAGAACCAGCTGCTGAAGAAGCAGGAGAAAAGTCCAGTTCCGATCCCTCAGATTCTGGGTCTGACTGCCTCACCTGGTGTGGGAGGAGCAATGAGCCAGCAGATGGCAGAGCAACACATTCTCCAGGTAAATGACAATCTGTGTTGTTCCGCTAATCTGCATCTGAATCTGCAGTGACAGAAAAAAAAGTGATATTTGTATTTGTAAAAAAGTGATATATTGCAGTTTGAAATGTAAGTGATGAAAGAATGACTAGGTGTCATGAAAAAAGACAATATACACCTTGACCAGTACATTTTGAATATATATATATATATATATATATATATAATGTGTGTGTGTGTGTGGTAACACTTTAGATTAGGGTCCAATTCTCACTATTAACTAGCTGCTTATTAGCATGCATATTACTAGGATATTGGCTGTTTATTAGTATATAAAGCAGATATTAATACCTTATTCTGCATGACTGCGTGATAAAATTATGATAAAAACACTGATAATGTTACAAAAGTCTTCCAGGTCAAATAAAAAGCAGCACTACTGTTTTCAGCATTGATAATAATCAGAAATGTTTCATATTAGAATGATTTCTGAAGGATCATGTGACACTGAAGACTGCAGTAATGATGCTGAAAATTACAGTTTATAATATATATTATAATAAAAAACCCAGTTATTTAAAATTATTATAATATTTCACAATATTACTGTGTCAGCTGTATTTTTAATTAAATAAATTCAGCCTTGATGAGCATAATGTTTACAAAATATATATATATTTTTTTTTTTTAAATCTTACTGACCCCAAACTTTTGAACTGTGGTATAAACAAACATAGTACACTCTAAAAAATGTGAGGTTAAAAACAACCCAAGCTGGGTTAAAAAAGGACAATGGAAAGTGGTTGGGTTAAATGTTTGGCCAACATGCTGGGCAGTTTTATTTAACTCAACTATTGTTTAAAAATGAAGCCAAAATAGGTTGGAAATTAAAAAAAAAAAAATCAGACACATAATTACTAGAGGCAACAATAATAATCAAAAGGTGAACAATTATTAATAAGCAATTTAATAAATGTTTACTGTTTAATTATTATACATTAAACTTATTAATGTTCATTTCCAACATTCTTTGGGTTCATTTTAAGCAAGCAATACAGTAATTTTTAAACAATAGTTGCGTTAAATAAAACTACCCAGCAGGTTGGGCAAACATTTAACCCAACCACTGGGTAAAACAACCCAATATCTGGGTCCATTTTCAACCCAACTTGGGTTGTTTTTAACCCAGCATTTTTTAGAGTGTATAGCTCCTAAAAAGTTCTAAAAGAAGCTTCAATGGAATTGTTAAGGAACTGGAACCATTAAGTAGAAGCATATTTGTTACATTTGTAAAAATTCCCACACCCATGCCTACAAAACACACACTTTTATTGCCATACACAAAGATTTGGATTTTTTTCCTTCTTTTTTTTTTTGGAGAAGCAATCTTTTCCTTCCTTTCACAAATCAAATCTTCCCTAACTGTTTCTCTAATCGGACTTTTCCACATCCACACCCTCCTCGTCTCCCACATCTCTTACTGTTTTCTCCACCACAAAGCTGTTTCCAATGTTCCGCGCGCCCCTGCACTGGAGGCAGCCATAAACCTCTGCATGCCTTTCATGCCTCTCCAGCCAGGAGAGAGAATCAGCCCCAACCCTGCATTATTACCCTGCTGGTCTGCTTTACCATGAATCTTTATGACAGCACCACCAGAGCGCCAAGAGAAACTCTTTTGCATTCGTTTCTCAGTGCAAGAAAACAGGGTTATGATTTTCATGACTTTAACAGTTCCTAAGCATCTATATTTATTTACAACAAACATGCAAACATCAAACGTATACATAGTGCAACCAATGAAGTCTGATTCACAATCAAATGATTCTTATGAGCTGATTTCAACAGATCGTTCAAGAATCAAATGTCAATCAAAACAAATGCAAAAGGGAGTTTTGCTGTTTGTAAATGGTACTCAGTCAAGGTCAGTTTGTGTCCCTTGGTGTGTGATGTTATTGATCAGCTCATCTGTTAGTCATTTACAATCTGGAACTGAGAGTTCAAAAATTATTTTGATGAATTACAGATCTGCGCAAACTTGGATGCCTTCACAATAAAAACAAAGACTTTTGAAGAAGAAGAGGCCAAAACGCCATACAAAAGGATTGCAAGAGCAGAAGAGCGAAAGCAGGTAATTCCACTTAATCGTGGATTCACAAAACATTCTTAGGAATAAAATTCTTCTTAACTACTGTTTTCTTCTAATTTTTTCTTCTTAATTCTTACTCAAGAGAAAAGTTAAGAATATTCTGTATTCCAAAAACACTTAAAAATGTTATTATGTTTTTCTTAAGACAGATCATAAGCAGAATTCAAATTCTTCAAAAGAATCTTGCACAATGAACTGCATGTTGTTATGAAATTCTTGAAATTTAAATTACGAAATTTCTTAACTTCTTTCTCAAGAATATTTGGTAACACTTTAGTATGGGGAACAATCCTAACTTTTAACTTGCGTATTAGCTTGCATATTGGCTGTTTATTAATACTTATGAGGCACATATTAATGCCTTTTTCTGCACGATCATATTCTACATCCCTTGATCCTACCCAATACCTAAACTTAACAACTACCTTACTAACTATTAATAAGCAGTAAATTAGTAGCTTATTGAGGCAAAAGTCATAGTTAATGGTGAATATGTGTTCCCCATACTAAAGTGTTACCGAATATTTTGGTGAATTCAGCCCCAGATGGGGCGAGTGTCACGATTTTCTGTTTGGTGCCACTAGTAGCGCAGAAATTAACATTTAATAAATGTTTAGTTATTTCTAGAAAAATCTGTATAAACAACAAATAACAATACAAAGACTTCTTGCCTGTCAACAATAAAATGCAAGAAGATACGAACTGTACTGTTATGGCATTAGCATTAGGGATGCACGATATATCAGCCACCATATCGGTATGGTTCGATATATGTTCATTTTTAATGTTATCGTTATCGACCCAATAAGAAAATTTGGTTGATATCAAAGCCCATAAATTATGGATTATTTATTTCAGCTGAGACACTTCAGATGTCTGCCATGATGGTTTTGAATGGCTTGAAATATGATAAGGTAATCCAGTTAAGTGCAACATGTACAGCACAAGTCTGTCATATAAGCTACATAAAATTATAATTGTATGTTTGGGACATGACTTTGAATGGTGAGACTTGTTTTTGTAATCAGGCTCTCAAAAATAATATAAAAATTTGGATTTCGATTTATCGGCCAATATATCGGTTATCGGCTTTCAAATATAAAGAATTATCGGTTATCGGTATCGGCCAAAATTTTCATATTGGTGCATCCCTAGTTAGTATTCTGTTCAGAGGTGTATTATTTCAAAATGTCTACTGCATGTTAAAGGACCCGTTTGGAGACGTGATCAAGAAGATAATGGATGAAATCCACACACATGCTGGTCTTCTGCCCCTCTGTGAGCCCGGCACACAGAACTACGAACAGTGGGCGGTGCAGAAAGAGCAGAATGGTGAGAAAATTAAGACACTCTTAGATATATAGAGGTTTAATGGGTCATTCAAAACCTGGAAATATCAGGAAAAAGTAATAGAAATTATTAAAATCTTAAAGGTGTCATATACACTACTGTTCAAAAGTTTTAGAATGGAAAGATTTTTAAAGGGGACCTATAATACCCCCTTTCACAGGATGTGATATAAGTCTCTGGTGTCCCCAGAATGTGTCTGTGAAGTTTCAGCTCAAAATCCCCCACAGATCATTTATTATAGCTTGTCAAATTTGCCCTTATTTGGGTGTGAGCAAAAACACGCCGTTTTTGTGCGTGTCCCTTTAAATGCAAATGAGCTGCTGCTCCCGCCCCCTTTCCAGAAGAGGGCGGAGCTTTAACAGCTCAACAACAACAAAGCTGGAGAATCTCACGCAGCCAAAATGAGGATTGTCAGTAACGGTGTTCAGCATGATGACACCACAAAAACACAGTCGCAAAAATTTAAATCTCTCACTAGTCTGCTACTATAATATAAAGAAATATTTGCAAAATATTGCGCATGTTGCAAAAAAATCATTTTGTCAGAATACACGGATCCTTTAGAAAAGCTCTAAAAAGAGAAATTCTTTTTGTGACCAGCTAAACTAGCCAAACCACTTGAAATGTGTCTAGTTTGCTCTGCTGTAAAGTATTTAAATGACTAGATATTTTATGTTATGCAAGTATTTTATATTATTCATTGTTGTATAACTGTATAAATATATCACTTCCAACAATTGGAGATTGGATTTTACTGAAATGCGGTTTCTCTCTGTGAGTTCTCTGCTTCTTGCAGAAACCATGATTTAACCACCATATTGTTGAAGTCATGATAAGAATTTCATATACAGTCATGCACTCATGCAAAATGTGTTTCAGTAAGCCACAGTAATAACAGGGTCTCCTTCCTGTTTTTAACTGTATTTAACTGTGAATTCCAACAAAGTTTCTGATCTGTGTTCAGACATTCAGAATAACTGAACAGATCCAGAATTCATATAATAATAATAATAAGCATCCTCAAAGGCTAGTTATGACTAACTAGTATACTACAATCACCGCCTACTTTTTCAGCTTTGGTTACAGAGATATTTTAGTATTATTGATATACTATTATAGTTTTTGTTATTTTGAATTTGAATTAGATTTTATTTGTATATGTTCTGTTTACATTGTGATTTTAGTTAAAGTAATTTTGTTGTGTTTTTCATCTTTATTAGTTTTATTTTTTTAAATATGTCTATATAGTAGTGGCCAAAATTGATGTGCGGAGGGGATATTTGTTTTTAATTACCCAACAAAATATCAAAATATGAGGAAAATATTTGATATGTTTTAATAAATATTTTAAATAAGAGGGAAGAACAAAACACTAAACTTGATTAAGGTATTTATCCAACAAAATTATTTGACAAAAAAGGTAAACTACAGCTATAGGTTTTATTTGATTATGCAAAAAAATGCATAGAAAATGCATTCTCTCTCGTTTTTTGTATGTATTCATAATTTCTTTGAATGACAGCCTGTTCAAAAATTATGTCCGCATAATTTGGCATGTTTCATTGCGTTATCACAAATAATAAACAGTGAATAAATAATTGAATAAAGGCCAGACATCACTTTTGACCACTATGCAGTATGGTTTATAATTTAAATGTTTGTTGTAGTAATTTAAATTAAACTAATCAAAAATGAATAGTTTTTTATATTTTATATTATTTCAGGTAATGTATATTTTATTTCAAGTAATGAAAATGTTTTTTTATTTAATGATAATAACCCTGGTATATTTCTAGGAAATCCTGATGAAAACAACCAGCTCTAAAATGAATCACAGCATTAAAGCACTTGACACAAAAATAAGTAATTGGAAAATGGGTATATAAAAAATAAGGGTATAAGACAAGAGTACTTGAATTATTTAATGTGGGAATTAGAGTTGTCAAAAGTACCGACTTCGGTAACAATCTGTACTGAAATTTAAAAAATGTGCCGCTTTGAGCGTTGTCGAGTGGATTAGTAAACACCTCTGATTGACCATTGTGTTCACATGCTCAACAGATATGTCTGTGATTGGCTAATGATCAATGCACGGGAGTGTTTGAAAGCACACGGAAATGTTTGAATTTGAAAGCGTTTTGAAAGCAGGAGCGGTTCGCTGATAGACGCTTGCTATCAAACGCTCACATGTGTATCTGTGTTAGCGCTCAGTGAAGAGAGTCATTGATGGCTATTTACAACATTTTTGAAGCATTGATCATTGTAGCCAATCACAGATATATCCGATGAGCATGTGAACACAATGGCCAATCAGAGGTGTTTATGAATCCGCTCAACAGCGCTCAAAGCATCGCATTTTTAAAATTTCAGTACCGACTTGGTATCGAAGTCGATAGTGGGAATTAACTACTCATCCCATCATCCACTGCGAATGCTGACAGCAGTAATACTGTTAAACTCTATTATAAACTTTGACTGTCTGTATTGTTCACCAGCTGCTAAGGAAGAGAATCAGAAGGTCCGTGTGTGCGCCGAACATCTCCGCCATTACAACGAGGCTCTTCATCAGAGCAACACCATACGCATGTCAGACGCCTTCCACTTCCTCGACAAGTATCACAACGAAGAGCTGAAGACAAAATCCAGCCCCGATGAGGAAGGCACCATTACCATCACGGACACAGAGCGATTCCTCTTCACTTTGTTCAAAGGTATTATAAAAATGGACATCTTTTATGCGGCTCCAGCAATTACACAAGTTGTTAAAGGATTAGTTCACTTCAGAATTAATATTTCCTGATCATTTACTCACCTCCATGTCATCCAAGATGTTTATGTCTTTCTTTCTTCACTCGAGAAGAAATTAAGATTTTTGAGGAAAGCATTCCAGGATTTTTCTCCATATAGTGGACTTCACTGGGGTTCAACGGGTTGAAGGTCCAAATGTCAGTTTCAGTGCAGCTTCAAAGAGCTCTACATGATCCCAGACGAGGAATAAGGGTCTTATCTAGAGAAACCATCGGCCATTTTCTATAAAATAAAAATGTATATACTTTTTAACCACAAATGCTCATTGTGCACTGCTCTGCGATGCGCCATGCATTACGTTATCATGTTGAAAGGTCACGCGTGACGTAGGCGGAAGTACCACAGTAGGGTTTTCTCCTCCAAATTCAAAATTGTCTGACATCGTTGTTTTAAATTTTTTTTGTAAAGGCCATTTGACTTGGTTTTCGCACGTTCTCTTAGTAGACACTGGGTCGGTACTTCCTTCTTTCCAACGTGATTATGTAATGCTTGATGCATCGCAGAGCTAGTGCAAGACGAGCATTTGCGTTAAGACCCTTATTTCTCGGCTGGGATCCTGTAGAGCCCTTTGAAATCCACTGTATGGAGAAAAATCCTGGAATGTTTTCCTCAAAAACCTTCATTTCTTTTCAACTGAAGAAAGAAAGACATGAACATCTTGGACGACATGGGGGTGAGTAAATTATCAGGAAAATTTTCATTCTGAAGTGAACTAATCCTTTAATGAAACAAAACAAAGCATGGAGTCAAGCGTACTATTAAAAGAACAGATCAACCAGAAGATTTTATCATCATTTTTTCACTCATCCTCATGTTGTTCCATTGCCGTATTATTTTCTTTATTATGTGAGACACAACAAGAGACGTCCAATAAAGCCTGAGCACTTTATACTTTAAGAAAGAAAAAAGGCATGGGAACAACATGAGAGTGATCAAATGATGCCAAATTCAATTATTCATTTTCAATAAAGCTGAAAAAAATAAAATGTACATATTAGATTAAAAACTTAACTGACTGCAACTAACTGAAATAAAGTGTTTAAGTTGAAATGCTATTACTAAAACTAATACTGAAATAATAATAATAATAAAAGCTAAATAGAAATATTTAAAATGACAAAAGCACAAAATATTAATTAAATAATAAGTTAAATACTAATTCAAAATATGAATGAATACTAAAACACTTGTTTTTATATTAATTCATTCAATGTTTTGATATTCAACATTTGTTTTGATATTAATATAGACATATATTACAACTTTTGAAAGAAATTAAAGTTTTAGTAAATTTCTTGTTTTTGTCACTTCTATTAGTTTTCTTTTTTAAATATGTCAAATTTTTTGTATTCAGTTTTAGTTATTTTAGTACATCAAGTTAAACTAAGATGATAGCTGTTGCTTTGGTGACTAGCAGAGTATATATATATATATATATATATAAAAAATATTATCATAACATTATCATTTCATTATTAACATTTATCAAAACAACTTAGACAATTAATGTGGTTCAGATAACATAATATTTTGAGTTTCTGTTGATTAAACCAATTGCCTTCATTGTATTAACTCAAATTTTAATTTCAATGAACTCAACATTTTAAGGCATCCAGGTAACTTACTTTTTTAAGTTAACTCAAAAAATGCTTTTTTACAGTGTATATATAGTAGTCAACATTTGAAGTGGATCAAAACCTTTCATCAAAGTTGTCCTAAAATCGTCTTCCTATGACAACTTAGTTCTTAGGAGAACTTTGAAGAACTTTTTCGATCCACTTCAAATGTTGACTACTGTATTTCAAGTAACAAAAGTGTTTGTTATGGTTTTAGTTAACTATAAAAACCCTGCTTAATACACAACAGACAAAAAAGCAAAGCTGCAGGAGTTGATGGGAAAGCCAGAATATGAAAATAATAATCTGGCCCAACTGAAAACCATCATCCTGAAGGAATTCAGCACCAGAGAGGTGGCGAGAGGCATCATATTCACCCGGACCCGTCTCAGTGCCATCGCTCTCTGCCAATGGATTCAAGAAAACCCCAAGTTTGAGGAAGTGGGAGTCAGTGCCAGCTATCTGATCGGCGGTGGAGATCAGAGCGTGGTCAAACCGATGACCGCTGTGAGTCACTGAGCGATGTATCCGTTTCTGCAATTTCATTGATTTTGAGGCATAATATCAATTTAAATAAAACAATGTCTGGCTGTCTTCAGGCAGAGCAGAAGGATGTGTTGCAAAGGTTTCGTAAAGGGGAGATCAATCTGCTGATAGCCACCACTGTTGCAGAAGAGGGCTTGGACATCGCCGAGTGTAATGTCGTCATACGCTACTGCCTTGTGACTAATGAGGTCGCCATGATTCAGGTATGATTTAGATTATTGCTCATTTCTAAAGTTGATGCTACACTCTTTTTGGCCTATTCCTAAAGGTTTGATGTGTGTTATTTTTTTCAATCAATATTTACTTTGAAAAAGGGCATAACAGGCCCCCTTTAAGTTTTTTGGGCTCTGCCAGAATAGGTTTTCATACTTGAACACCTTATTTTTCCCATCTTTATCATTGTTGCAGCTCCTCTCTTCTCAGTCTGTCAGTAACACTCTGTTTAGTTCCTGCCTCTATGAAGCCCCTCCTTCTGAAAAGCTCAGTGTGTGCTGATTGGTTGGCTGGAGCAGTGTGTTGTGATTGGTCAAGCGCTTTGAGTGTGTTTAGGAAATGCCACGCCCCTTACCATAACCACCAGTTTCAACAGTCTACTAACCAACTCAACCAGGCCCCACCCCTTTATTTTGCATATGCCTTGGGCGGGAATTATTTAAATGAGGAATATTGAGATGTGTTCGTTGAACTTTGCATACCTTTTTCATGCTCAAACAGCAACACATTACACACTAAAGACAGATGAACATTAGGCTTAGTCTGTGTTACCTGTGTTCAATTGCAACACCGGTTTCATCACTTGCTCACCGCAGCACAGAGGCAATTTTTTTCAGTTTAACACATTAAAAATATTTAACACAATTAACACAATTAACGCAGTATCTATTTTTCTGTTATATGATCAAGCTCTTATTCATGCAACTGCTTTTAAACCATTCAAGCACGACAAGACAAAAGAGAAGGCGCTGTCTGAGAATGTTCCGCGCTTGATCGAACCATAACACACACAGCTTATGCCAAAATTTCCGTTTTGTCGAGTGTCCTCATAAGAGCAGTCTTAAAAGAACGTAAAGATTTGTTAGAAAATGGGACGAATAAGAATACACCATGCTAGGCCTAATATAAAATAACAAATAGGCTAACTTACACAATGTTTATATTTAAAAGTCAGATCTGCATCATGTGCAGCAACGGCAGATCTTAAAGTGTCATTGATGTTAATCAAAATACAAAGGGAGGAGAGAGAATTACTCACTTCTCAAGTCAAGTCAAGTCAAATTTATTTATATAGCGCTTTTACAATTGGTAATTGTTTCAAAGCAGCTTTACATATTAGAAGCACAGAAAAAAGGGAAGTGGTTAAAAATAAGCTGTACAAACAAGCGTGGTAATATGTAACATATACAAGATGGTGCTACATTAAGCCAATGTCGGCTGACTCCCAGGGGTGGAAAAAACCCCCTAGGAGAAAAACCCAGCGTGCTAACACTGGGAAAAAAGTCCTAGGAGGGAAAAAACCCCTTGGAAGATATATATAATATATGTAAATGGATATGGAGATCAAAATCTGAATTATACATTTTTATTATAGAGATTAAAAATAGATTATATATAAATATATGTAAGCGGATACGGGGATTAAAAATCTGAATTATAGATGCAGCCAGAACTGGATCTGTAGGCCCATTGTCTCCTGGGCTACGTTGTAGTCAGGTCCAGACACAGGTTCTCCATCTGATCTGGATACGGCCTGGATCCAGCACCCGGCAAACCTCAGGATAAGCAGAGAGACAGATATTAGCGTAGATGCCATTCTTATTCTGATGTACAGGTATATCTAGTGTTATAGGAAATGTTCTCGGTTCCGGCCGACCTAATTATTGCAGCGTAACAATCCTTTAACGGATTTGAAAAATGTTAATGTATTGATAATGTGTTATGTGTATGCAAGAGCAAAGAGATGTGTTTTTAGTCTAGATTTAAACTGACAGAGTGTGTCTGCTTCCCGAACAATGCTAGGAAGATTGTTCCAGAGTTTAGGTGCTAAATAGGAAAAGGATCTGCCGCCTTCAGTTGATTTTGATATTCTGGGTATTATCAACTGGCCTGAATTCTGAGATCGCAGTAAACGTGAAGGACTATAATGCATTAAGAGCTCACTTAGGTACTGGGGAGCTAAACCATTTAGAGCTTTATAAGTAAGTAGCAAGATTTTAAAATCTATACGATGTTTAATAGGGAGCCAATGTAATGTTGACAGAACTGGACTAATATGGTCATACTTTCTGGTTCTAGTAAGAACTCTAGCTGCCGCATTTTGGACCAACTGTAGTCTGTTTAAAAGCCGAGCAGAACAACCACCCAGTAGAGCGTTACAATAATCTAGTCTTGAGGTCATGAATGCATGAACCAACTGTTCCGCATTTGTCATTGAGAGCATATGTCGTAATTTAGATATATTTTTTAGATGGAAGAAGGCGGTTTTACAGATACTAGAAACATGACTTTCAAATGAAAGATTGGTATCGAAGAGCACACCCAGGTTCCTAACTGAGGACGAAGGTTTAATGGAGCACCCGTCAAGCGTTAGGGAGTATTCAAGGTTTTTTCGTGAGGAAGTTTTTGGTCCAAAGATTAGGATATCAGTTTTTTCTGAATTTAATAATAAGAAATTTCTTGTCATCCAGTTTTTAATGTCAGCTATGCATTCTGTTAGTTTTGTGAATTTGTAGGTTTCGTCAGGGCGCGAGGAAATATAGAGCTGAGTATCATCAGCGTAGCAGTGAAAACTAACACCATGCTTCCTAATTCTCTCTCCTAAGGGCAGCATGTACAGAGTGAAAAGCAACGGTCCTAGTACTGAGCCTTGTGGTACTCCATATTGAACTTGTGAGCGATACGACATCTCTTCATTAACTACTACAGACTGATAACGGTCAGATAAGTACGATTTGAACCATGCCAAAGCAATTCCACTAATGCCAATATAGTTTTCAAGTCTTTTTAAAAGAATGTTGTGATCGATAGTGTCAAAAGCAGCACTGAGATCTAATAACACTAATAGAGAAATACAGCCACGATCGGATGATAAGAGTAGATCATTTGTAACTCTAACGAGAGCAGTCTCAGTACTATGGTATGGTCTAAATCCTGACTGGAAATCCTCACAGATTCCATTTCTTTCTAAAAAGGAGCACAGTTGTGTTGAAACTGCCTTTTCTAGTATCTTTGACAGAAAAGGTAGATTCGAGATTGGCCTGTAATTTACTAAATCTCTCGGATCTAGTTGAGGTTTTTTAATAAGAGGTTTAATAATAGCCTGCTTAAAGGTTTTTGGCACGTATCCTAGTGTTAAGGATGAATTAATTATATCAAGAAGTGGACCTACGACCTCTGGAAGCATTTCTTTCAGTAGTTTAGTCGGCATTGGGTCTAACATACATGTCGTTGATTTTGATGATTTGATAAGTTTAGATAATTCTTCCTCTCCTATAGCGGCGAATGATTCTAGTTTTACCTCAGGGACACTACAGTGCACTGTCTGAAGCGAAACTGTGGACGGTTGCATGTTTTTAATTTTCTCTCTAATATTATCAATCTTGCAAGTAAAGAAGTTCATAAAGTCATTACTGCTGTGCTCTATGGAAACGTCAGCAGTTGAATCTCTGTTTCTAGTTAATTTAGCCACTGTGTCAAATAAATACCTAGGATTATGTTTGTTTTCTATTAAGAGATTTGAAAAATAAGTAGATCTAGCATTTCTTATAGCCGTTCTGTACTCAATCATTTTTTCTTTCCACGAAAGGCAAAAAACTTCTAGTTTTGTTTTCTTCCAACTACGTTCAGTTTTTCTAACAGCTCGTTTTAGAGCCCGAGTGTGCTCATCATACCACGGCGTTGGATTAGTTTCCTTAATCTTCTTTAGACGTAAAGGAGCGACTGCATCTAATGTGCTGGAAAAGAGAGAGCCAATAGTTTCTGTTGCAGCATCGAGTTCTTCTAAGTTGTCAGGTATACTAAGGCGATGAAACTGCTCGGGGAGATTATTTATAAAGCAATCTTTAGTGGTAGACGTGATGGTTCTACAATATTTATGGCTGGGTGGTGGTTTTGTAGCCTTGGCTAATTGTATTATACACGACACTAAATAATGATCTGATATATCATCGCTCTGCTGTAGAATTTCAACAGCATCAATATCAATTCCATGCGACAGTATTAGATCTAAGGTATGATTACGACAATGAGTGGGTCCTGACACGTGTTGTCTAACTCCAATAGAGTTTAAAATGTCTGCAAATGCCAATCCAAATGCGTCTTTATTATTATCTACATGGATATTAAAATCACCAACAACAAGGACTTTATCCGCAGCCAGTACTAACTCTGATAGAAAATCAGCAAATTCTTTGATAAAGTCTGTATGGTGTCCTGGTGGCCTGTATACAGTAGCCAGCACAAATGTCAACTTACATAATGTTACATAAAGCACCATCACTTCAAAGGAGTTATATTTGAAATTCTTTTGAATGATTCTGAATATATTACTATAAATTACAGCAACACCTCCCCCTTTGCCTTTCTGTCGAGGATTGTGTCGATAATCATAACCTTGAGGACTAGATTCATTTAAAGTAATGTAATCGTCTGGTTTTAGCCAGGTTTCTGTCAAACACAGCAAGTCTAGTTTATTGTCTGTGATAATTTCATTTACAATAAGTGCTTTTGAAGAAATAGATCTAATATTCAGTAACCCAAGCTTTATCATTTGTTTATCTGATTTATCTGTGATTTTCATTTTTTGAACATCAATTAAATTTTTACCCTTAAAAGGTTTCGGAAGTTTTTTGTATTTACTAGTTCGAGGTACAGACACAGTCTCTATGTGATAATATCTAGGTGAAAGAGTTTCTATGTGCTGTGAATTATTTGAGTTCTGTGACGTGAGGCGGCTAGCAGACGGTCGGTTTAGCCAGTTTGTCTGCGTCCTGATCTGGGCCTGATCTGATCTTCTCTTGACTAAAGAACTTAAACATTCTGTTCCTTATTAAACATTCTGTTCCTTATTTATTTGGTTCCACAGTTTGATTTTTATTTTTTATATATATAGACGTTGTGTAAGTTAGCATTTTTGTTATTTTATATTAGGCCTAGCATGTTGTATTCTTATTTGTTTTGTTAATAAAAGTTCTATGTTTAATATAAACGAGTTTGTCGTTGTACTGTTTTGTTGTTTTGTTTTTCAGTAAGAATAATAACTTACCATTCAAAGTAAAAGTAAAATGCACACAGTCGCACCGGCATTCATAAGCGATTTAAAAAAATGTTTTTAAATAAAGTGACACCAGTATTACAAGTGTTGTCGCATGTTGATTAACTTGTGGGAAAATTTTCTCATCACATCCCTAATGAACATGTAAAAAAACACACAAAAAACATAATAGGACAACGTAATGTATTTGTTTCCAGAACCATATTCAATGTAAGCTGTCTGTGGTTTGGGTTCATAGATTTCATAACAGGATGTGTGAAACAAGCCAGGCAATATAGTATACACAATATGTTACGTCATGAACATTTATGCAGACTTTGTGATTGTGGTTGACCAATATGGGATTTTTTTTTTTTATGGTCAATGCAACTACTATTATTTTAGTTTGGTATGGAGCAGTGGTGTCAGCGCTGCAGAGTTTAGCTTCAACCCTAATTAAACACACCTGACCCAGCTAATCAAGTCCTTCAGGCTTATTTGAAAACTGCAGGTATGTGTGTTGGATCAGGGTTGGAACTAAACTCTGCAGGGCTGTGGCCTTCCAGGAACTGAGTTTAACACCTGTTTTTGTGTATTGAAGCTGCTGTGACAATGTAATTATCTGTAAAGGATCAATACAGTATCAATACAATACAATAACATCTAGAGGGCAGTGTGGAAAAATACAACCCGAATTCCGGAAATGTTGGAACATTTTTTAAATAAATGAAAACTAAAAGACTTTCAAATCACATGAGCCAATATTTTATTCACAATAGAACATAGATAACATAACAAATGTTTAAAGGGAGAAATTTTATCCACTAAATGAGCTCAAATATGATGCCTGCTACAGGTCTCAAAAAGGTTGGCACGGGGGCAACAAATGGCTGAAAAAGCAAGAAATTTTGAAAAGATTCAGCTGGGAGAACATCTAGCAACTAATTAAGTTAATTGATATCAGGTCTGTAACATGATTAGCTATAAAAGGGATGTCTAAGAGAGCCAGAGTCTCTCAGAAGTAAAGATGGGCAGAGCTTTGAAAGAGTGCGTAAAACGATTGTGGAATACTTTAAAAACAATTTTCCTCAATGTCAAATAGCAAAGGCTTTGCAATCTACAGTGCATAACATCACCAAAAGATTCAGAGAAACTGGAGAAATCTCTGTGCGTAAGGGGCAAGGCCGAAGACCTTTATTGGATGCCCGTGGTCTCCGGCCTTCAGACGACACTGCATCACTCATCAGCATGATTGTGTCAATGACATTACTAAATGGGCCCAGGAATACTTCCAGAAACCACTGTCGGTAAACACAATCCGCCGTGCCATCTGCAGATGCCAACTAAAGCTCTATCATGCAAAAAGGAAGCCATATGTGAACATGGTCCAGAAGCTCCATCGTGTCCTGTGGGCCAAGACTCATTTAAAATGGACTGTTTCAATGTGGAAAAGTGCATTCCTTCATCGTAGAAAAGTCTGGGTGCTGAATTGCCCACAGTCCAGATCTTTCACCTATAGAGAACATTTGACACACCATTAAACCAAAAAAACATCAAAGACGTTTCAGCAGCTAGAACCCTGTATCAGACAAGAATGGGACCAAGTGGGACCCAAGAATGGGACCAAACACCTAAACTCCAGAAACTCATAACCTCGATGCCCAGACGTCTTCAAACTGTTTTGAAAAGAAGAGGAAATGCTACACCATGGTAAACATGGTGTAGCATTTACTATATTATATTACTATAATAAACTATTTTGAGACCTGTAGTAGGCATCAAATTTGAAATGAGCTCATTTTGTGCATAAAATTGTAAGATTTCTCAGTTTAAACATTTGTTATGTTATCTATGTTCTATTGTGAATAAAATATTGGCTCATGTGATTTGAAAGTCTTTTAGTCCCAAAAACGTCCCAACATTTCCAGATTTCGGGTTGTATTAAATAATATGTTTGGGGTCAGGAAGATTTTTTTCAACAAAGTCTCTTCTGCTCACTAACGCTGCATTTATTTGATCAAAAATATAGAAAAAAAGCGGTAATATTGGGAGATATTATTACAATTTAAAATAATGTTTCTATTTGAATACATTTTAAAATTTAATTTATTTCTGGGCCGTGAAGCTGAATTTTCACCATAATTACTCCAGTCTTCAGTGTCACATGATCCTTCAGAAATCATTCTAATATGCAGATTTGCTGCTCAAGAAACATTTCTTCTTATTATAAATCT
This sequence comes from Megalobrama amblycephala, assembly GCF_018812025.1. Taxonomy (NCBI): domain Eukaryota; kingdom Metazoa; phylum Chordata; class Actinopteri; order Cypriniformes; family Xenocyprididae; genus Megalobrama; species Megalobrama amblycephala. The sequence goes on from NC_063049.1 coordinate 42,143,230, forward strand.
TGAAAAGAGTCATGCTGCTTCATATTTTTGTGGAAACTATGATTTTCCAGGATTCTTTGATGAAAAGAAAGCTCAAAAGCATTTATTTGAAATAGAAATCTTCTGTAACCTTTTAAATGTCAATTTTGACCAATTTTAATGCTGAAAATAGTATTAAATTCTTACTGACCTCAAATTTTTGAACAAAATGACATTAGGCTGAATGACCATTTCTGATAATAGGGCAATTTTAAAATGGCCATAATTTTGGAAAATTATGTCTAATATTTCAGTCCATCACTACTTATAAAGTGACAAATGAAGTGATCAGAGACTTGCGTATTGAACACTGCTGAAGTCATGCTTGTTTTTGAGATTGTATTCTCATGCTAAAGTATCTGTGATCAGCATTCTTCTAATGAAGTTGTAAGAAGTGCCATCTTTCCCTCTCCGCAGGCCCGTGGACGAGGACGAGCGGAGGACAGTAGTTACACGCTGGTGGCGGAGGCAGGGTCTGGGGTGGCAGAGAGAGAGAGCGTTAACGAATACAGGGAGAAAATGATGAGCAAAGCCATCACCAAAGTGTGCAAGATGAATCGAGCAGACTATGAGAAGAAAGTGAGAATCTACTTCAATGACTGTAGAAAATAAACTGCAACGTACCTCACCTCACAAAAGAAACGTTTTTTTGGTTTTGTGTAGATCAGAGAGTTTCAGATCCAGGCCATAATGGAGGAGAAGGTCAAGATAAAGAAGAAACAGCAGAAGGGAATGATGAAGGAATCGCCATCCAAAATCAGCCTGAGCTGCAGGCAGTGCAGTGTGTTCGTGTGCTCTGGAGAAAACATTGAGATCATCGAGAAGATGCACCATGTCAATGTCACCGAGCAGTTTAGGTAAAAACTTGATTGTCACAAATACCTTTATCAGAAAACTTACTTAAAACTGCGAATTATGTTTATCCTGCATGATGATGATGGTAAAATCAATCAGTAAAATATAAATGTTGTTGACATTTGCAGTAAGTTGTTTACAGTCCGAGAGAATACGTCACTACAGGAGCGACTCTTGGACTACGAGACCAACGGAGTCATTGCATGCAAAAACTGCGGACAGGTGCGTGCTGACGTCAGCTCTTCCATTCAAATAAACCGTCTATGCGTCATAACAGTATTCTGTCAAAATTCAGTTTGACTCGCTCTTAAGGACATTAGACAACTGTGAACTTCACAGAACTGAGTAGTGTAAGAAAAACACTTATCTATAAAACCATTTACAAAAAACAACTCTACACTCTTATGAAAACCCACAGTATTTTTAAACACCTTCAGTATTAGGCCTAGGCAATATATTTATAAATATATGATTAAAATGACATGATTAAAGGGGCTATATGTACGAATTTTCAAGTATTAATTGCTTTTTTATTAATATGTACGCAAGAGGATTAGGGCCAAGCAATAATAAAAACATAAAACCATCTCGAGATTAAAGTTGTTAAATTTTGAGAAAAAAGTCGAAATAAAATGTTGAGAATAAACTTGTTAAATTACGAGAAAAAAATCGTTAAATTTCAAGAAAAAAGTCGAGATAAAATGTTGAGAATAAACTCGTTAAATTTCAAGAAAAAAGTCGAAATAAAATGTTGAGAATAAACTCGTTAAATTACGATAAAAAACTCGTTAAATTTCAAGAAAAAAGTCGAGTTAAAATGTTGAGAATAAAGTCATTAAATTACGAGAAAAAACTCGTTAAATTGAGAAAAACAAGATAAAATGTTGAGAATAAAGTCATTAAATTACGAGAACAAATTCGTTAAATTATGAGAACAAATTCGTTAAATTACGAGAACAAATTTGTTACGAATTTGTTCTCATAATTTAACGACTTTTTTCTCGTAATTTACTTTTTTCTCGTAATTTAATGACTTTATTCTCAACATTTTATCTCGACTTTTTTCTTGAAATTTAACGACATTTTTCTCATAATTTAACGAATTTGTTCTCGTAATTTAATGACTTTTTTTTCGTAATTTAATGACTTTATTCTCAACATTTTATCTCGACCTTTTTCTCGAAATTTAACGAGTTTTTTCTCATAGTTTAACAAGTTTATTCTCAACATTTTATTTCAACTTTTTTCTCGAAATTTAACAACTTTAATCTCAAGATGGTTTTATTTTTTTATTATTGCTTGGCCCCAATCCTCTTCCGTAAATATGCGAACAGCTTGAAACAAAACTTAAAAATGAGACCTTTCCCGACTTCCTAAGTTGTCTATGAAAGCCTGTAGACTGGTTTTTATATGAAGGACTCGGGACGTCCAAGGTTGTGACGGTTACGCGCACTCCAGATAAACTCTCTTCCAATCAATCATGCATGAAATAAATGCATATGCAATGTTCAGGATAATGGCAAAACAGCTACTGTAATGTCAGTGTGTCATGCAAAGAAAACCGCTTAATTAAAACCTTAGTCTCACATACCCAGATCTATATGGTCTCAAATATACTTCTTAATCAAACTATCATAACAGTGTAGTTTTAATAACCTCATCTGTCAACATGATGGCGGTGAATCACAGAGCTGGTTCAAACATATCCACATCGATATGATCAGATGCTTTCTTAACTGCCGTTTTCTCACAGCTGTTGATTTTGTTGTTTGTTTATTGCATGATGCAAAGGTATTTCCATCTTCAGTCTTTTTACTTCTAAGCAAAGAACGAGAAAGAATTTTGTGCCGTGAGTAACGTTAATGTCAGGGCCTTGAATCATGTTCAGTCTCTAGCACTAGCATGAGCAATAAGCTGATGGGCTGCAGTTCGCTTAACGGCCACTGGTGTCGCTAATAACACATTACTGAATTCTACATATGGTCCCGTTAAATAATGTAAAAATATGTTTTTTTTTTATATATTTTAAATACTATTCATGTATTTTCCAGCTTTTTAATGATACTCAATATATCTTTTGATATGTACTTGACCTGAAATGGCAAAAATTGAGATGTTTTTTAGAGTAGCCAAGTAGATTCAAAATTTTTCATAAAAGTAGTAAAATATTGGCAACAAACATCACAAAACATATACAGTACAGTATAGTAAAATAGCAAACAGTATGTATCTCCTTTAGTATGCATTTGTTTTAAATATTTTGTTTTGTCTCGTTCCTGAGCAGCAATGGGGCTCGATGATGCTGTATAAAAGCATTGAGTGTCCCTGCCTCCATATCAAGAACTTTGTGGTCACATATGGCTCCAAGAAGAAGACGTTCAGCAAATGGAGCGAGCTGCCCATACGTTTCACTGCATTTGACTACACCCAACACGCCGATCTCCTTGTAGAGGACTCAGAGGAAGACATGGACTTTGATTGAAAATTAAGAGCTGAAAATATTCAAACTCCTCTGTCACAGTCAATCAAATGTCATTACCTGTAAAATGATGCATTGTTTACCAAGTCTGTTGTATTGCAAGCACTGGCACTTCTAAACATTAAGTGGGGAAATGGAATCTGTCATTTCCAGAATTTATTTCATCTCAAGTGACACTTTTAAATTCTGGTTCTAATGTATCAGATATTGTTTATTTCTGTTTAATTTCTTGATTTAAATATGCCTTTGCAAAAACAAATCAGGGCAAAGTCTTGTAAGCTAAAAAGAAGGTTTGCTTCAGCACCACTCATCAGCAAACTGCATTTACTAAAACTGCACTGAATGAAGAGATTTTGATTGATTTTACAGTCTGAGCTTTTGTTCTGTAACATTTAATGCATGTAGAATCAGTGAAGCAGACGCAGTCTGTCACAGTACTGATTTTGTCCCAAGTGTTTCGGTACAGATTTACTCTAGAGGATATCATGCAATGTGCTATAAATACTTTACATTATAACGACCCTTAATGTGTCATCTGTTTTCTATTTCTCGCATGAACAGTCTTTGATTATGAATCATGCATTCATGAAAAAAAAAAAAAAAAAAAAAAAAAACGAGATGGACCATCAGGGAAGAGTGTGACACATACTTTCTCCTTTCTCACACACCTGTTCAGGTGTTCTCAGAAAGACAAGGGCTCCCTTTGAGCAAACATCACCTGAGAAAACCTGTCAGGAATCTGGCTCTCATTATGCATGACAAGTTTTGAATGCTCAACAAGTTTTTCCAGAGTCAAAGTACTAACACTGATTATCTCTTCATCGTGGCACCCGTTAGTGGGTGGGATATATTAGGCAGCAAGTGAACATTTTGTCAAGTCAAGTCACCTTTATTTATATAGTGCTTTTTACAATGCACATTATGTCAAAGCAGCTTTACATTGATAACTGGTACATAATTTTGGCTGCACAGCAGCTCTTAAAGAATAGTGTCAATGCAGGCAGATCAAAGCACTGTTGAATATCAAATGTCAAGTCAAATGTCAAGTGTCCCCAACTAAGCAAGCCAAAGGCGACAGCGGCAAGGAACCCAAACTCCCAACAGGTGACATCAGGTGGCAAACAAGTGGCAAATAGGTGTTAAAATGGAGAAAAAAACCTTGGGAGAAACCAGGGCCAGTTCTTCTCTGGCGAACAGTGCTTTGTTACGAATCAGGTTGCTATCATAAGTTCGATAGGATCGCAACATTCAAAGTATTTATTTCAGTTCCATCCATTTGAGGATCGTATTCATCACGCCGGTATGGTCGGTCTGTTGAGGAACTGTGGCACTGGCTGTCGTGTGCCGCAAGTTGATGTGTTAGAAGCAGGAAAAAATGGGCAAGCGTAAGGATTTGAGCGTGTTTGACAAGGGTCCAATTGTGATGGCTAGACGACTGGGTCAGAGCATCTCCAAAACTGCAGCTCTTGTGGGGTGTTCCCGGTCTGCAGTGGTCAGTATCTATCAAAAGTGCTCCAAGGAAGGAACAGTGGTGAACCGGCGACAGGGTCATGGGCGGCCAAGACTCATTGATGCACGTGGGGAGTGAAGGCTGGCCCGATCCAACAGACGAGCTACTGTAGCTCAAATTGCTCAAGAAGTTAATGCTGGTTCTGATAGAAAGGTGTCAGAATACACAGTGCATTGCAGTTTGTTGTGTATGGAGCTGCATAGCTGCAGACCAGTCAGGGTGTCCATGCTGACCAACAGTGGACACGAGAGCATCAGAACTGGTTCAGGAATGGTTCAAAAAATGGTTCAGCAATGGTTTGAGGAGCACAACAACGAGTTTGAGGTGTTGACTTGGCCTCCAAATTCCCCAGATCTCAATCCAATCGAGCATCTGTGGGATGTGCTGAACAAACAAAGAAGGTGGTCATAATGTTATGCCTGATCAGTGTAATTATATATATATATATATATATATATATATATATATATATATATATACACACACACACACACTATATAATAGTATATGATATTATATAAACATATAATATCATGTGTACTGTAAAAAAATTTAAAAATCAAGGTTTTTTAGCATTTAAATGCATCAGGTGTGTGCAAACGTTTGACTAGTAATGTCCTCAATAAAAACTAAAACATACACTACCAGAAACTAATTATGCACTTCTGGGAGAAGTGTTCATTGTTATGGCTGCATCTATACTGATATGTACTTTTGTAGAAAATGTATGCAGTATTACTTGCATGCACATTTTGACAATGTAATTCCAGTCACCAAGAAACATGCATGCACTACTCAAACTAACCATGCATAGTACAGTACAAAACTTTGAAACCAATATTTAAAAAAAAAAATAAAAAATAAAAAATATGACATAAAATGTATCATTCTGCACTAAATCTAGGTGACTAATCTAATATGATCATACAACTTTGTACAGACGGTTCTTGCTTGCATTGAAGCCTAAGGATGCTCTTTGGTGCTGGAGAACATGGAGAACACAACTTTTGGAGTTGATGCCAGCTCAAGTTCATGCTGCCATTAATAATAAGAGATTATTCAGTTGCAATGAAAATGTTTGCATTAGTTTATAAAAGTATGCACTGAAGCATCTCCACACGTGTGACTCAGACCTCACTGTATTTCATAAAACTTCCCTAAAACGAAATTAAGTCTGTCTTAATTTGGCCCATTCTCTATGGCGGCATTTTAATGCCATTAATGACCGAGCGCACAAGTGATGCTTGCGCGCGCAGTAAATCACTTCCGCGAGAGGATAACAGATCTGCACGCGAGGAAACGGGAGCCCGCAAGCTCATTTTAAACCCGCGCGCGCGCATGACATCTCATCTGCGCGCAGATCAAGCCCTCGCGTGCTCGGACAAGATTCGCAGCACGCGCGTCATCATTCCCCACACTCGCGCTCAATCTTCTATTTCGCTCGCGCGAACACTTTTGATTTTTGTCAGTCGTGGGGCGGGACTTTACTTATTTCAGTGTAAGCTCAAATGTCATTGGTCAATTCAGTTTTTCCAGAAGTCTGTTTTGATTGGACGTCTGTTGTAAAACGATTAGACATGGCTTCATCAATGGACCAGATGCAAGTGAGTTAAACTTTATTTATTAACTGATTGATTGCATTATTATTATAATATGGCCTACCATATACATTAACTTGATTTATTATTATTTTTATGGAGCTGTAGCTGCTGGGGAAATAAGAGAACACATATTATATTTGCTGTAGTTCACCGCTACATTACCACTATACTTCCACTAAACAGTATCTGTTTACCCAGCCAAAATTATATCAGTTCTGAGAACTACAGAAATGTCAAAAGTGTCAATTAAATAGTTGTAACTATGATTCTAAATCCAGAATTGCTTCATGTGGCTTTGGATGAAAGATACATCACTTGTTCATATCAACAAGAGTTGTTGTGTAAGCTTTTTGTTATCATTCTTTGTCAGTTTAATATATTATCAGGTTAATATATTTTCCATTAAATACAGTATAAAATGGTTTCAGCATTTCACTCTGTTGAAAGGTTGCAGTTAAAGTTAAGATACAGTACACAGTATGAATGATCATACCCCCCGAAACCCAATTTAGAAATCTTTATATCTAAGACATATTTCGTTTTTTTGTTGTTGTTTTTGTATACTATCATGGGTAAGCAGATACTGTTTAGTGGAAGTATAATGATAATGTAGTGGTGAACTACTATGTGTTCTCATTTTTCCCCAGCAGCTACAGCTCCATAAAAATAATAAATCAAGTTAATATAGTATCTAATAAGGACATATAATAATAATAATAATGCAATCAATCAGTCAATAAATAAAGTTTAACTCACTTGCATAATACTAGTAAATACTATAGTGTTTTGGACCATACTATAGTAAAGTGTAGTATACTGTATACATTATACTATTTACAACACTTTGTTAATGAATGCTTCAGTATACAGTGTATTAACTATGATGAACTGATAAACTGTAATAAATACTGTATAGGCTACTTTAGTTTTTACTACAGTAAACTCTAGTGTATATTGTAGTAATATACCCTATATTGTAGAAAACTATAGTATTTGGGTAATTTGTTTATATTACCCTCAACAACTATAGAATTACCACAGCAAATAAAAGTACTATACTATACTATGGTTCAAAAATACTATAGTATTTACTATAAATTACTATAGTATTTTTTTCATCTGGTCCAAGCCATGTCTAATCATTTTACAACAGGCGTCCAATCAAAACAGACTTCTGGAAAAACTGAATTGACCAATGACATTTGAGCTTACACTGAAATAAGTAAAGTCCCGCCCCACGACTGACAAAAATCAAAAGTGTTCGCGCGAGCGAAATAGAAGATTGAGCGCGAGTGTGGGGAATGATGACGCGCGTGCTGCGAATCTTGTCCGAGCACGCGAGGGCTTGATCTGCGCGCAGAGGAGATGTCATGCGCGCGCGCGGGTTTAAAATGAGCTTGCGGGCTCCCGTTTCCTCGCGTGCAGATCTGTTATCCTCTCGCGGAAGTGATTTACTGCGCGCGCAAGCATCAATTGTGCGCTCGGTCATTAATGGCATTAAAATGCCGCCATAATTCTCCTTCCAGATCTCTTACAGTGAATGCAGAACTCGACAGAGTCGAAGCAGCTGTGCAGCAACAGCGCAGAGTTTTATAGGCGCTCACGGAGAGAAGCACGTCCTAAACGCACTCCGATGGAAAGTTGTGCGGAATGCTGATTCTGAGGAAGTTTTGCCACTGTTTCCTCACTCCAGACTCAATGATGCATCGGAGGAAGTACATTTTTAACCTGGAAAATTGCAATCGGACGGAATAAAGAGCAGCAGTCTGTCTGAGTAGTGCACTTAACGCGGACGAAAGTGTTAAACGATCTGTTTAAGGACATCGTAAGTGGATTCCTGGAGATTGGATGCGCTTTTTAAAAATTCCTGCGCATTATGGTCAGTACTACTCCTTGTTTTCCTCATTATTGTGGTGTTTTGCACACATGTTGTTAGCCCAAAAAAAGTTACTTGGGTAAAAAAAGTTGGGTGTGTCAGTTTAAACGCAACTTCTATGATATTGTGAGCAATTGCAGTTTGATTTAATACAGAATGACTGTATGTGAGGTGAGTTTGAAGCGCAGTGTTTTGTCGCCTCACCTGTAGGGCTGTAATAAGGTGTGCGTGGCGTTGATCGGCGCGGTTGTCGTCATCACGCTCATCGTTATTCCCACGGCAATTTACGTGAACAGTGAGTTGAATCTTCTTCATCTGCTTCTATTTGAAACCATCAATAGAAAAATCATTTAAAAGCATGTATATTATGTCTATACCTCAACAAGGGCATCACTTCTCTATCGTTTAATGTGGAGAAGATAGTTAACCATTTCTTCACCTTGGTATTTTTGTGAGATTATAGTCATGTATGGCTAAATGACAAATGTTTGTTAACTATTTAAACGTTTGTTATAAAGATAATTTTCGAGGCACAATCTGCTTAAAAATAAAAAAAAATGTCAAAAAATCTTTTTTGTATGTTTAGTTGAAAAAAAAAAAAAAAAAAAAAAATCTGTAGCGCCCCCATGTGAATATCAAAGAAATTATGGGAATGTCATAACCTGAAATATATACATATATTTATTTGAAGATTGAAACTTAAACTCTATTTCAGGAGATGTGTCTGGATTAAAGAGAACTTATTCTTTTGATGATTTTTACAATGATACCATCAGGTATAAAACATACAATCTCCGTTGGATATCAGGTAAGACACCCGAGGGCGCTTCACATGGTCCCTGTTTATTTTTGCAATGACCTCTAAATCACCCTGACACATATACTCAAAGTCTCATTTTCCAACAGACAATGAATACCTCCACAAAACCAACGAAGGACATATTTACTTGCACAATGCTGAAACGAAGGAAAGCTCAATGTACCTGAGCAACTCAACATTTGTAAGTTGCCTCCCTTTTATTTATGTATTTTTGAAGTGTTTGAATGACTCTTCACAAAGTCGTCCTTCAGCATAAATTCTCATTAAAGAGCCTCTGATGTTGTTTCATGTTGTAGAGCGCTTCCAGAAACCCATATGTTGTTTTTTGTGATGTTGATTTACAGGCTCAAGTGGATGCCACAGATTACATAGTGTCAGCAGATAGAAAATTTGTAATCTTTGAGAGCAATTACTCAAAGGTAATTTGACTGCAATCAAAATAAAACCAATTCATAATAACACATACACATTAATACTGTGCATTAGTGATTCTTGCTGATATCTGCTTGAAATGCTTCAACAGCAATGGCGACACTCCTTCACTGCCTCCTACCATATTTACAACATGGAGTCTCAGTGAGTAAAGATTATTTGCTGCAGTGTTATAAATTATTCACTTAGTATTATGTTACTATAATAGGGCTGTCAAAGTATAAAACTTGGAAATGTCATTTTGAAATTGTGATTGCCTGGGAAAGCCCATAGATATACTGTATATACTGATATACTCACTCACATAGATATACTGTAGTTCATTGAGTCATTTTAGAAAGAAGTCTAGAACACTTTAGTACACTAATAAGTATAACTGTTTACATATATTACTTCCAACAATTGGTAATGTTTCACTTTGATGTGTCTTGTTTTCTGTTGGATTCAGGGAATTTTTCTCCAAGTTTCAGATTCCACCTGTTACGCAGCTCTTAGTTTTGGCACCAACAGGAAATAAACTGGTGAGTTGCAAACATTAACACGGACAAAAAAGTAACAGTCACCATCCAGTTACTATTCTGATATGTTTTTAATACTTTCAAAAACCAAATTGTATTTTTTTTCCTTGTGCATCTTTTATTATTATATTTTACAATAATTTTAATGTAAAACAACACCATTACACCATTAAAACGTGTAAAAAAAAAAACATTAAAAAAAAAAACATCTTGAAACACTGGTTAACAGTGACTCAACTTGGTTTCAAAATTGACAAATTTTGCAACATCTGCACTGTTATCAAACTGATCTGAAGCAACATTAAACGGACTCAAAGCGAATAACGACACAGTTGTCTTTTGTAACTTCTTTCACAATTGATGAATTTCACACAATTATTGAACTGAACTGAATCAACACTGAACTGATTTGAGCCGAATAATGACTCTATTGTCTTTATACAGCAGAATTTGAGCTTCTCGTATGTGATGAAGTTTGCATCATTGATCATTTTCCTGTTCATTACTGTGAAGCTGCTTTGAAACAGTCTGTTTTGTATAAACTCTATAGAAACGAAGGCAAATTGACTTGACCTTGCCACCACTTAAATTCAGAGCTTATGGGAGATCTGTCTTTAAAAGTTTATACATTACTGTTAAAAATCTGTTTATTGAGAAAACAAATGGTACTTCCATTCCCAATGAGTAGGCTATATAACACAACTGTTCTAAAAAGAAATGTTTTATGTTGGGAATCAATAAATACCAGTTGAGCCTTATTGTTTTGATATTGTCAGTGCTAATGACCATACATCATCCACAGGCTTACGTCTGGGATTATAATATTTACCTCAAAGCGGATGCCACTGCTGAGGCTGTACAAGTCACTAAAAATGGAAAAGAAAATGAAATTCTCAATGGAGTACCAGACTGGGCCTATGAAGGTAATGCACTCACACACACAGATATCCTTACCTCTCCATGCATTAATTCACTCATAGCTGCTAATCCATCTGTATCTTTTCTTGCTCAACAGAAGAGGTTTTTGCCTCCAACGAAGCCATCTGGTGGTCTCCGCAGGGGAAATATCTGGCTTATCTACAAATTAATGACACTGGAGTTCACAGCATTGAATACTCATTTTATGGAAATGACCAGTACCCCAAAACAGTATTTATCCCCTACCCAAAAGTAAATATCCGAATGTTTCGTACATTTTCACAATGCCATACCATTTATGATATTTTAATTATTAATCTGTTAGAGTCTGTAACCAGCAGAAAAAAAAAAAAAATGGACATACATAAATATTTTTTTATATCTCAATATATTTTTGTTAAAAATTAATACACTTACAAAGTGAAACAGGTAGTTATTTTTGTCATGCAAAGAGAATTTTATTGAGCATTTAATGTAATATGTTTGCCCTATTACAATGGTCCCTGGTCTCACTCTTAAAAATAAAGGTTCCAAAAGGGGTTTTTCCAAAAAGTATCTTTTTGGGTTCACCATAAAACTATGGAAGCTTGTTTTCTGCTATGAAAAAAAAAAAACTAAAAAAGGTAATTGTGACTTTTTCATCTCACAATTCTGACTTTTTCCTCAGAATTGCGAGATATAAAGTCAATTGCGTGATATAAAGTCAGAATTGCTTGATATAAAGTCAGAATTGTGAGATATAAAGTCAATTTGGTGATATAAAGTCAGAATTGTGAGATATAAAGTCAGAATTGTGAGATATAAAGTCAGAATTGTGATATAAAGCCAATTGCGTGATATAAAGTCAGAATCGTGAGTTATAAAGTCAGAATTGCGAGTTATAAAGTCAGAATTGCGAGTTATAAAGTCAGAATTGTGTGATATAAAGTCAGAATTGAGAGTTATAAAGTCAGAATTGCGAGTTATAAAGTCAGAATTGCGAGTTATAAAGCCAATTGCGTGATATAAAGTCAGAATCGTGAGTTATAAAGTCAGAATTGCGAGTTATAAAGTCAGAATTGCGAGTTATAAAGTCAGATTTGCGAGTTATAAAGTCAGAATTGTGTGATATAAAGTCAGAATCGTGAGTTATAAAGTCAGAATTGCGAGTTATAAAGTCAGAATTGTGTGATATAAAGTCAGAATTGTGAGATATAAAGTCAGAATTGTGAGTTATAAAGTCAGAATTGCGAGTTATAAAGCCAGATTGCGTGATATAAAGTCAGAATTGAGTTATAAAGTCAGAATTGCGAGTTATAAAGTCAGAATTGCGAGTTATAAAGTCAGAATTGTGTGATATAAAGTCAGAATTGAGAGTTATAAAGTTAGAATTGAGAGTTATAAAGTTAGAATTGTGATATAAAGTCAGAATTGCGAGTTATAAAGTCAGAATTGTGAGATATAAAGTCAGAATTGTGAGTTATAAAGTCAGAATTATGAGATATAAAGTCAGAATTGTGAGTTATAAAGTCAGAATTGTGAGTTATAAAGTCAGAATTGCGAGTTATAAAGTCAGAATTGCGAGTTATAAAGTCAGAATTGTGTGATATAAAGTCAGAATTGAGAGTTATAAAGTCAGAATTGCGAGTTATAAAGTTGCGTGAGAATTGTGATATAAAGTCAGAATTGTGAGTTATAAAGTCAGAATTGTGAGTTATAAAGTCAGAATTATAAAGAGATTGTGTGATAAAGTCAGAATTGAGAGTTATAAAGTCAGAATTATGCGATATAAAGTCAGAATTGTGAGTTATAAAGTCAGAATTGTGAGATATAAAGTCAGAATTGTGAGTTATAAAGTCAGAATTATGAGATATAAAGTCAGAATTGCGAGTGAGTATAAAGTCAGAATTGCGAGTTATAAAGTCAGAATTGTGTGATATAAAGTCAGAATTGAGAGTTATAAAGTTAGAATTGAGAGTTATAAAGTTAGAATTGTGATATAAAGTCAGAATTGTGATATAAAGTCAGAATTGTGAGTTATAAAGTCAGAATTGTGAGTTATAAAGTCAGAATTATGAGATATAAAGTCAGAATTGAGAGTTATAAAGTTAGAATTGAGAGTTATAAAGTTAGAATTGTGATATAAAGTCAGAATTGTGAGTTATAAAGTCAGAATTGTGAGATATAAAGTCAGAATTGTGAGTTATAAAGTCAGAATTATGAGATATAAAGTCAGAATTGTGAGTTATAAAGTCAGAATCGTGAGTTATAAAGTCAGAATTGCGAGTTATAAAGTCAGAATTGCGAGTTATAAAGTCAGAATTGCGAGTTATAAAGTCAGAATTGCGAGTTATAAAGTCAGAATTGTGTGATATAGTCAGAATTGAGAGTTATAAAGTTAGAATTGAGAGTTATAAAGTTAGAATTGTGATATAAAGTCAGAATTGTGAGTTATAAAGTCAGAATTGTGAGATATAAAGTCAGAATTGTGAGTTATAAAGTCAGAATTGTGAGTTTGATATAAAGTCAGAATTGTGATATAAAGTCAGAATTGCTTGATATAAAGTCAGAATTGTGATATAAAGCCAATTGCGTGATATAAAGTCAGAATCGTGAGTTATAAAGTCAGAATTGCGAGTTATAAAGTCAGAATTGCGAGTTATAAAGTCAGAATTGCTTGATATAAAGTCAGAATTGTGAGATAAAATCAGAATTGTCTTACAGTATGTTTAGATCTCACAATTCTGAGAAAATTACCTTTTATATTTTTTATTTGGTGGCAGAAACAAGCTTCCATATAAAACCTTTCAATGAACAGATCTTAAAAGAACCATTTTTTTTTTCTTAGTAGGAAAAACATTTAAAAAATCTAAAGAACCCTTTTTTTCCACTATAAAGAATCTTTTGTGCAATGGAAATGTTCCATGGATGTTAAATGCCAATAAAGAACCTTTATTTCTCATGATAAAATGTATCATTAAAAACTTATGTAGCATGAAATAGACATGTTGAACTCTGCTGTTCTTGTATTACCGTTTGATTCAAAATCTAATTTTGTTACTAAACTGTTGTTCTGCTTACAAAGGCAGGCAGTGTTATTCCCAGAGCAAAGCTGTTTGTGATTGATGTCGAAAATCCATCCAAACAATCAGAAGTGGTGGTACCGAAATCTGTCGGATCAGGGTGTGTCCCTCTTATGTTTCTACTTTCACATTTTCACACAAAGCCTCACGTCTGAAACATAAGCTTTAAAAGTTCAGTGTAATATCATTTTAATTCAGCTTTTTTTCCCCAGCGATCACTATCTGAGCACAGTCACCTGGGTCACAGACGAGCGACTGGCCATTCAATGGCTGCCACGCAGACAGGACCGAGTCCTTCTGCAGATCTACGACTATGATGGCACCAGCTGGAAAGAAATCTCGGTGAGAATCAACATTGTAATTGCCAGAGGCAGTGATTCTGTTCTTACTTTTGGTCCAACCAATCAAAGAAATCTTTTTTTTTTTTTTTTTTTTCAATTATGAATGCTAATCAGTATTGTTGCAGACTTTGACAAGTAGGGTTAAAAATGGATGTATTTAAAGTCCCCCGTGATTGAAAATCAATTTTAAATGTTGTTTATATGTCTATGTGGTGTTTTTAATATGCAAACTATGTGCAAATTCATAAGTCAGCACCGTTGCTGAGGATTTTCTCTTTTTTAAAGGTGCCCTAGAATCAAAAATTGAATTTACCTCGGCATAGTTGAATAACAAGAGTTCAGTACATGGAAAAGACATACATTGAGTCTCAAAGAAAAGGATTATTTTCATTTTTAAACACCTGCAGTCTGTATAATTCATAAACACAACTTCATTCTTTATAAATCTCTCCAACAGTGTGTAATGTTAGCTTTAGCCATGGAGCACCATCAAACTCATTCAGAATCAAATGTAAACATCCAAATAAATACTATACTTGCGTGATTAGACATGTTGCATGACGAACATCTTGTAAAGATCCATTTTGAGGGTTATATTAGCTGTGTTAACTTTGTTTATGGCGTTTAAGGCAAGCGTGAGCTCTTGGGGCGTGGAGCACGAGATTTAAAGGGGCCGCGTACCCTGAATTGGCGCATTTATAATGATAGGCAGTTAAAAAAATTAATAAAAAAAAAAAACATGGGGTATTTTGAGCTGAAACTTCACAGACACATTCAGGGGACACTTAAGACTTATATTACATCTTTTGAAAACATGTTCTTCGGCACCTTTAAACTCAGTGATCTAAAGACAGTGGTTTGAAATCACTGGTGTTTGTGACGTCACAAACTACCTTGTAACCAATTACGTCAACTTGCCGGTGGGCTTTAGCATATCATTAACTGACCAGGCAAGGGAGTCTCAAAAGAAGCCTGGTTATCCCGGTATATTTTTCTGTTAATATTGAAAAATCGGGTAGATTTAGCAATATAGCAAGTGTATGATGTATATTACAATGTTATGATGAACTATATGCCTTTCTCCACTGACATTTTGAGTTGTTTAAAGCATTTCTAAGGATGCTGATTGTTAGAAGGCAGTCTGAGACGACGAACAGGAACATGGTTTGTGCAACATTAGCAACACATTATCAGCTGTTTGATAATATAGTCAAGCAAAAGGCTAATCATATTAATTACCGTCATGTTTCCAACGTTGTAAAAAGCAATACCATTGTCCAGCGTTTACCTCAGCAAGTTGACCGAGTGGATCTCTGAGCTTGTGAGTGAGTGGAGGCGGGGCTAATTAGCATATTCATAGATCCACATAAGGGTGTAGAGCAGGGGTCATCAACTATATTTGTCCAAGGGCCAGAATTTTTCACTGCAGACTCTGTAAGGGCCAGATACTCGTAATATAAAATAAAATTCGAATTGTATCCTAATACTGTATGTTATTATTTGATATACTAATTCTAATTCCAAATTTATGTTATTTTTTACATATTACCTGTACTGCAGCAAGCCACCAGGGGGCGATAGCGATATTTTAGGCTTCATATTTGTGAGGCTTTCAAGCTGTCCATCACTGTCACGCAATTGTGCGCAAATCCCAGGCAAGGAAAATTTTGACATTTGTGAAAAAATGAGCACGTGAAACAATAAAAGATGTTCAATGAGAGAACGCGTTTATCGTCATTCTTGACTGAAGGCAGGCTATGGCACAAGCTACTTTTCAGAAGGCTTTTTGTTTCGTTAGATTAAAAATAAAAAAACGGTTCTCATTCCCCCTTGAATAAGGCCGGCGACACACTGGCTGCGTGAGCGACTCAGCTGCGTGGCGTGTCCGTTTTTATTTCGGCTCCCATATTTAACAGGTTGGAGTTTGCACACTGAGACACGCGTCTCAGGCGCGCTCGAGCCACGCAGAAAACGCGTGCATGCTAGAAATAGAACCGACGCGTGTTCCAGCAACGGGAGTGTTCTCTGGCTAGAGCGCAGAACAGCGGAGTTTGTGCATGTCTGAGCTTGTGTTTTGTTGCTTTGACATTGTGGAAAATAGAATAATAGACAAAATGTATTAGCATTTTTACCCGTTATTATCAATCTAAATTAATCTCGTTTTAATTTAACTTAATTTCGTTTTTCTTTGTTTAAATTTCTGTGTCAATTTGTTAGTCAGAAAATTATTAGACTACCTTAAAAGTATTGCTTAATTTAACAGACCTGTGTGTGTGCGTTTTATATCACTAGTGCAGTGTCCGTTCTCGGAGCATAAGCCCTGCCCGCGTGAGGTGCGCCGCTTCCCGCTCGCGCTGCTCTAACTGTAGTTTACTAAAAGTTTATTAATTCTGAATGTGTCGCGTCTCGCGTGTCCATCTATATTGCACCAAATGCGACACTGCACTCCCCTGTGAAGTCGATTGGATGAACGGTTCTCGAAATAATAAAAATGCAAACGGATATACAGACACAGATTCCTGCCTTTATTAGAGAGAAAAATATGTTCAGCCCCTCTCTCCGAAGCTTCGAATAGTCGATGTTCATCAAAAAATGGTATTCGGACCAGCCCTAAACTTTTTCCTCTTACAAGGCTATTCCTGAATTCAGTATTATTCTGGGGGCCGGATGGAAATCTCTGGCGGGCCGGATTTGGCCCACGACCAGTTGACGTTGCATGGTGTAGAGTTACATTCAAGCTATTTTAAGGCATGAAGAAATGTTTTTTTCACAGGAAAAAACGTTTAAATGTGTCATATTGGTGATCAAAAATCAGTTTTAAGGAATAAAATTATTGACTAAAGGGGGACTTTCATATTTTTTTTAAACAATTACTATGAAAGCAGCAACAGTGAAAACGGACTGCTTTAATTCCTTTTTCACTATTTTGATAAAAGGCCGCAAATTACGCTCTTAATTGAAGGAAAGTTGCAAAAATACACAAAACATTAATTAAATGGCTTTTAAATCCAAAAAGCAAGGAATAGTCTAGACACATTTTTTTTATCTTCTGAAGCCTTATTATAACAAAGAGTGATTTTGATTCATTATTCATTAAAAGATTACATCTCAACTAAAAGTAAGGGAAGAAGCTGCACACAAACATGTATCGTCAACTGACCAGGTTTACATATGCAGACATTTCATAAACTTTGAGAACAAATGCCCTAATATGACCTCAAGCCATCCAAACAATTTGAATAGTGGGATTTAACAAATTTTTCTTTCTTTTTTTTTTTTTACAGAAATTTGAGCAAAAAAGCAAAACTGGATGGGTTGGACGGGTGAGTTCATGCAGCAATTGCATAAAATCTTCAAATTGTCCCGATTTATGCTAAAGATGCTGCCATGAAACCTTTTAATACATAACGGCCTGTGTTTCTCCTCACAGTACTTTCCTTCGGCTCCTTACTTTGCTGCAAATAACATGAGTTTTTACAAAGTTATGAGCAATGGCAACGGTTATAAACATCTCCACTATGTGAACGCTGTAAGTAATGTAATATTTTTTTATTAATTTGGAAGATTGTTGTGATCAATCTCAGAGCTGGTTGTTTTGGATCATGACTTTGAACTCTTTATTGAAAAATATTATGAAATCCCCAAGAGGAAAATGAATGAATACATCTACAACCAATGCCGCTGAAAGAGTAGGCGATCACTGTTGCGACCTATTGTGCAAATTTCAGATGTGTCTATACATTGTATTACAGGTTATAATGTGCTATATCCTTTGGCCAATAACTTTTAAAAGGCATACAAAAGAAACACAGCAGTACAAGCTTAGCAAAGATGTTGGTCTGCCAACTGTGTCATTTTCTTTGTAGGGAACAGCAACACCCATCACCTCAGGCAAATGGGAAGTGATATACATCTCAAAAGTAACCAAAGATTCCATGTGCGTATGAAATGCATATATTTTGTCACAAGCTTCTCATGTGTCTTCGTGCGTAAACGTTCCTGCATCTAAAATCTGCTCTTTCCACAGATACTACGTGAGTAATGAACACATGGGAAGACCTGGACAGAGAAACCTTTACAAGTAAAAATACCTCTTTGCATCAGCTTGTATCAGGATTGTATTTTAATGTTGGAGAACCAATTATTCACATATATAAATATTTCTCATAATTATCATGTATTTATTTACACTCAATGTTAGGTGTTCCAAACCCGTTTGCTTTTTTTTTTTTCCAGTGGATCATAAAATAAGTTTTTGAAAAATGCAGTCTGCATGCATTCCACCAATACAACAACGGTTTATGACTATCAAACTCCAAAAAGAGACAAAGAAGAAAAAAAAAAAAAAAAAAAAAAAACACATTATAAAAATATTCCATACTGTAAAGGTTCTGAAAATTCCTCATTTTGTGTTCCAACAATCAGCAAACTTAATTTTCTGTCAGCACTGAACAAAATTCAACAATCAATTTTCAAATGTGTCAATCAAAGAATAATTGACACTTTCTGCACAGATGTGGCTCAAACGATGCAAAGTGTGTATATTATATATATATATATATATATATATATATATATAGATAGATAGATAGATAGGATATAATTATAATAAAATCATTTTCTAATTTAATAAAATATTTTAATAGTGAATTTATATATATATATTGTATATTAACTGTATAATATACTGTATATTAAGAAAATTATATTTTATTAACAGAATATTTTGATTATACATATATATGTGTAATATTAATAAAAATAATCAAAATATTTTGTTAATAAAACATAACTTTCTTAATAATATACAGCAAACATTAATGAAATATTAATTAATTATATTAATGAATATAATTAAATTATAAATGAATAATTTTGCTAATAAAATATTTTCTTAATATACAGCAAATAACACATTTTTTGTAAATTTTGTATATATTATTCATTGTATATACACAAAAAAAGTTTTATTTTAGTAAAATTCTATTTTCAATATATTTATTAATAACAGACAGACAGACAGACAGACAGACAGATAGATAGATAGATAGATAGATAGATAGATAGATAGATAGATAGATAGATAGATAGATAGATAGATAGATAGATAGATAGATAGATAGATAGATAGATAGATAGATAGATAGATAGATAGATAGATAGATATTGCGGTATATTATAGCTAATAACAGCACAAGACCACACCACAACACTGAAAAAACTGAAATAGTGCACACAAGCTACTTGAAGTAATTTGTTCCGAATTTTCTAATGATTCCCGTCCCTAATTGTCACTGTGAAATGTTTTCTCAGGATTTCTATAAGCAAGAGTGGACATTCTGCCCCCGAGTGCCTCACCTGTTCACTGTACCAGGACCGGTGTCAGTATAACTCGGCTTACTTCAGCCTGAAAGCCTCTTACTTCCGGATGGACTGCTACGGTTAGTGGACACGCTTTCACTCAAAACAAACACCTGAACGATACCTTGGTTGATCTGAGGTGACTGTGAGAGGTAACTCTATGCTGAATCTAATAAACACTGATTTCACAGGACCAGGGCTTCCGCTCTTTACACTGATGGACAACAGAGAGCCTGTTAAAGGTTTGTGCTGGTGTCGGTTTAATCCAACCCCTTTATGAGCTAAATAAAGTAATAGTTAAAAAAAAAAAAAAGGATGACATTTCTGTCTTCATTTACTATTCTTCAAGTTGTTCAAAACTTATATGCCATTATTTTTGATGTTTTGAAATTGATTCATATATTTTATTTTTTGGATTAGAGATTCAGGTTCTTGAGGACAATAAGAAACTGGAAAAAATTCTGACTACTGAGCTTCTGATGCCAACCATCAAACGTGACACAATGAAGATCGCAGGATTCAGTATGTGCAACATTTTAAAGTATTCCAGGGAAATAGGATTTAGCATCATATTTTTTCTAAAACTGTTGGTGTTGTTTATCTTTCTCCAGACCTCTGGTACCAGATGATGTTCCCACCAAATTTTGACTCCTCCAAAAAGTACCCTCTTTTAATTCAAGTGTGAGTTACAATTTATTCATATTATATTATATTATATTATATTATATTATATTATATTATTTTTTTCTCTGAAACACTGTTGCTAAATATATATATATATATATATAAAAATTTGTTCTTTAAATTAATCGTAGCTCATACATTACCTTTCAACAGTTTGTGTTTTTCCCCAAGGCTGCATTTATTTGATCAAAAAATGTGAAACATTGCAATTTATATAAACTTATTATTTTTTAAAATGGCATATTATTATTATTATTTAATTATTAGTTTATTTATAAATGTTTAGATATTTAACATTATTTTTGAATGTTAAAATAAAACGACATGCACACCTTATCTGTTGTTTTTAAAAACGCACTTTTGACTGATATATGCAGCATATTACTTTAAAAATTACTTAAATTACCTTTTTTTTTTTACTGTTTATTGATACTAATAACAGGTTAATTATGGTCATCCCTATTATGAACTGAATGTTTTTTAAGACTGGCACTTTAGTTGAACCAACTGAAGATATTCAATGCAACAATCAACATAAAACTGAGTTTTGACCAGTTCACTTAATTTATTTGTATAACGCTTTCACTATATATATCAAAGAAGCTTTACAAAAAATTAATGTCCATAAATCATGCAGTTAGCTAACATCATGTATTATTTTATGCAGAAACAATGAGCTTATTAAAGCAATTATTGCAATTTGTGAACATAATGATTACAATATAGAAAATTTGGCAGTTGTTGATCGTATGTTGTATGTTGATTCAGAGTTGGCATCATCTGAAGTCCTCACAGGTGTTGGGTCATCTGAAGCATAATAATAGCCAAATTAGCAAAATGCTGTTTAAATCAATTTTAGATTAAGTATAATATCATAAAATGTCAGCTACCCAAACTGCATTTTAAAGAAAGTATTTTTTTCTATTATAAAAAAAAAAAATCCATAACACAAATAAATGTGTTTTTAATATTTCTCTAATATAATAGTGTTTCTGTCACATTAAAGGTATGGCGGACCAGCCAGCCAGAACACAGAATATTTGTTTCGATTGGAGTGGGCCACGTACCTGTGCAGCACGGAGAAGGTCGTCATCGCCAGCTTTGATGGCAGGGGAAGTGGTTTCCAGGGTGATGAGATAATGCACGCCATCTACGAGCGGCTGGGAACGTACGAGGTGGAAGATCAAATCTCGGCCGTGAGGTGAGGCGGAGGGAACGATGTGCACACGCTCGTGATTCAGGCGGTGATGTAGAATCATTTAGCTTGATGTAACACTCACAGACGGATGAGAGATACGAGGCAGACGTGAGTCAAAGCGGCTTCCTACAAGAGGGAACAAGCTTGTCACGGAGCATGTGTCAAAATGAGGTTGATAGAGGTCAAACACTAGTTGAGTTGACTGAAAGCAACTCAAAAGATGTATTCTATCAATGTAGTAACTTTGTTTTGGAATATTTTCATGATCTTTCTGTTTAATTTCAGAAAATTCATTGAAATGGGTTTCATTGACAAAGACAGAATTGCAATGTGGGGTTGGGTAAGTGCAATGCTTTCATTACAAACCAAACCAAGCATGAGATTTGAAACTATAAATCCAAGGTTTTGACTACCAGTCAAAAGTGTTTTTAAAAGAAGTCTGATAAGTCTCTTCTGCTCACCAAGGTTATATTTATTTGATCAAAAATACAGTAAAAAATAAAATAAAATAAATAAATAAATAAATAAATAAATATATATATAACTGTTTTCTATGTGAATATATTTTAAAATGTAATTTATTCCTGTGATCAAAGCTGAATTTTCAGCATCATTACTCCAGTGTCACATGATCCTTCAGAAATCATTATAATATGCTGATTTGATGCCTAATTATTATTGGTGTTCAATTATTATTATTATGTTGAAAATGTAAAATTTGATAGTGACCAATTTAATGCATCCTTGATGAAGAAAAGTTTTAATTTCATACCTTTTGTAAAGCATACTTACCCTAAACTTTTAAATGGTAGTGTTTCCACAAAAATATGAAGCAGTGCAATTGTTTTCATCATTGATAATCAGAAATGTTTCTTGAGCAGCAAATCAGCATATTAGAATGATTTCTGAAGGATCATGTGACACTGAAGACTGGAGTAATGATGCTGAAAATTCAGCTTTGATCACAGGAATAAATTACATTTTAAAATATATTTAACCAAAAAAATGTTATTTTAAATTGTAATAATATTTCACAATTTTACTGTATTTTTGATCTAATAAATGCAGCTTTGGTGAGCAGAAAATTTTAAAAAGTTAATTTTTCCAAACTTTTGACCAGTAGAGAGCATCTATAAAACTCAACGCACAAATTTTCAGTCTAGTATCATAGTAAAACTTAACTTTTAGTATATTATACCAGAAGTAACCCAAAACACCCTAGCAATCAACCACACTAAACCAAGTACACAAGGCATTTGTACATTTAGACAGTCAAATATTTTAACAAAACATTTAGATCTTCAAATAAAGTATTTTAACAACACATAACTTAAATAAGCCTCAAATATCAAGTCTTTAAAACGGATTTAAACTTTCAGATAACGACATCAAAGTTTGTCTTGATGAACTTTTCTCATTAAGATAAAATAACTCTCATAAGATCTAATGACTGAAAACGGTCACACTAATTATGAAACGTTTGTCTTGCTCACAGTCATACGGCGGCTACGTGACGTCCATGGTTCTGGGATCAGGAAGTGGACTGTTCAAATGTGGAATTGCTGTGGCTCCTGTTGCAAAGTGGGAGTATTACGGTATGGATTTTCTGATTTATGTTATAGATTAACCACAAACAATTTAGCAAACTTAACTCACACCCTGCGTTCTTCACAGACGCCGTATATACAGAGAGATACATGCATCGCCCTGAGGAGAATGCTGAAAGATATAAAGTAAGTTAATCTGTGAGAAAACTCATCCTTGGATTATGAACCGCGATCAATAGTTTTTCATATATTTGGTTGATTTGCTTGTTTGCAGAATTCAACAGTGACCGACAGGGCAAAAAATTTCAAGTCGGTGCAATACATGTTGGTGCACGGCACTGCAGATGGTAAACACAATTTAATGTAAACCTGAGAACAGACAAAACAGCAATGTAAAAGTTTATAGATCTGTATTTAGAATCTGATAGATTGACTCTCAGAAATAAAGGTACAAAAGCTTTCATTGGGGTGGTACCAACTTTGAAAGGGTTCTGCCTCAAACCCTATTGCAATTGTTAATTTCCAAGGATCAGGATTCTCCCCTTAAAGGGATCCGACAGACCAAACCGTAAGTCATAGAGACTTAAAAACTTTGAGGGCTGGTAGTACTCACACTGTCTACAATGTCACTAAAGCATGCCCCGATTGGCCTGACGGGCGGCACTACAGTGGGGAAAAGTACGAAATCACTCAAACCTAAACATGCCTAGGATTGGCGCGTCGTTTTTGGGTATTTTGGATTTTATGAAAACCCTACTTTTGTGATCTAGTTCTAAGTTTTTGGCCCAATCGGAACCAAACTAGTGCAGTGAGATTCTCCAGAGTCTAATTGTCAATATTTATCCAAAAATTTACTTTTTTCACGTGCGTAAAGGACTGTGTATTGTGCGATGTTTCGACCCATGACATTCGTACCACATGTTGGAACTCCTCATTATGAGCAACTTTAGCTCTAGGACCGCCGCTGTCCGTTGATTGGAGATTTAAAAAAAAAAACATTGGCAAACTAATCCTAGGTTTTTGGCTCAACTTCGATAACTGTTAAAAAGCTTTAAATCCCATATACACTGTGTGCAGAATTATTAGGCAAGCTAACTTTCTGATCATATTTTTTTTCCAAACACATTTTACCAATTTCAATCCACATCAATCTTAATAACTACTATTAATAATGTTTTTAATCATTTATAAGTGATATATAATTGTTCATGAAGGCTGGAAATGAAAAATGCCTTATATTCAGGTGTGCAGAATTATTAGGCAGGTTTGCTTTTACAGGCAAAATGAGCCAAAAAAGAGATTTAACTCAGACTGAAAAGTCAAAAATGATTAAATACTCACGAGAAGGACGCAATATTAATGCAATACTAGAAATTGCAAAGTTAAAGCATGACCAATGGACAGCAAAATGCTCATTAGGTCAGCGGGGTCATACAAAAACAGGTGGAAAAGAAAAGACACATGTTAACTGCAAAAGAGTTAAGAATTAAGGTGAAGAGTTAAGTGTGAAACCATCAGGAACCCTTTAGTCTCCAGCGCCACCATTTTCCAGAACTGCAACCTACCTGGAGTCTCCAGAAGTGCAAGGTGTCTCAGAGACTTAGTTAGGTTAGCTAAAGAATCCTAAAAAATGACCCGCTCTTAATAAGAATCACAAGCTGAAGTGTTATAAAATACATGAAGACTGGGTTTTAATAGGGCTTATAGACAGACAGATTGAGAGTGACTCCTGAAGGACCAGCACCACATCCTCTTTTACCACTGTTTGAAGAATTTATCTTCCAGAATCTGGCAGTAAGTTTTGGAAGATCATTTTTAGTCCATCTCTGCAAGACGGACATTTCAGGATAAGAGAGGGACTAAAAGTAAACTCCCACACCTTACTGCCAGATTCTGGAAGATAAATTCTTCAAACAGTGGTACAAGAGGATGTGGTGCTGGTCCTTCAGGAGTCACTCTCAAGCTGTCTGTCTATAAAGCCTATAAAAACCCAGTCTTCATGTATTTCACAACATTTCAGCTTGTGATTATTATTAAGAGCGGGTCATTTTTTAGGATTCTTTAGCTAACCTAAGTCTCTGAGATCCTGACACCTTGCACTTCTGGAGACTCCAGGTAGGTTGCAGTTCTGGAAAATGGTGGCGCTGGAGACTAAAGGGTTCCTGATGGTTTCACACTTAATTCTTCACCTTAATTCTTCAATCTTTTGCAGTTAACATGTGTCTTTTCTTTTCCACCTGATTTTGTATGACCCCGCTGACCCCATGAGCATTTTGCTTTCCCTTGGTCATGCTTTAACTTTGCAAATTCTAGTATTGCATTAGTATTGCGTCCTTCTCGTGAGTATTTAATAATTTTTGACTTTTCAGTCTGAGTTAAATCTCTTTTTTTGGCTCATTTTGCCTGTAAAAGCAAACCTGCCTAATAATTCTGCACACCTGAATATAAGGCATTTTTCATTTCCAGCCTTCATGAACAATTATATATCACTTATAAATGATTAAAAACAATATTAATAGTAGTTATTAAGATTGATGTGGATTGGAATTGGTAAAATGTGCTTGGTAAAAAAATATGATCAGAAAATCAGCTTGCCTAATAATTCTGCACAGTGTATTTCCAATGGTGAATTGCCTATATTGGCCGTAAATGGTGTTTTCCTTCTATGATTTAAGTGGTTACATGCTTGCTGAATAAATCTAGTGCTTAAAGCACTTGAACCCTGACAATTGTTACAACTATATTTTTGTTCTTTTTTCTTGACATGTTTTCTTGCCGTTTTGACTTCATTACTCCAGACAACGTCCACTTTCAGCAGGCTGCTCAAATTTCCAAGGCCCTGGTGGAAAATCAAGTGGACTTTGAAGCAATGGTGAGTATTAATGAACGGTTGAAGGTGATGAAAAACATTTTCTCAAGCTCTTGCTTTCTCTAAAACAGTCTAAAAATGTACTCATATTTAATGTGCAATGTTTTTCAGTGGTACACCGATAAAGATCACGGACTGTCTGGTAAAGCGCGTTACCACCTCTACACACACTTGAACCATTTTCTGCAGAACTGCTTTGCTGAGAAAAAATAAATGGACATATTGATGCATTACGTAAACAAAAAATGTTCCTCTTACATTGACAAAAAACACTGTTTTGATGCTTTACATGTTAGTCTGTATATTGATGGTAACAAACTCTTATGTCAGAGTCAATGACATTGATTTTGTATTGTTATTATTATTATTTTTATATTGCTTAATGTGATATTTTAATTTTTTACCACATTGCTGTGATGATAACTCACTTTACGAATGTAAAGTGATATGAATGTAGTTTATATCACAGACTTTTGTCATGTTTCATATTTCTACATTTACAAATTTATTGTGGAATTTATGCGGTTATGTTTATGCACTGACTTCAATGTTTGATTTGAGCATGTCTGTACAAAAACTGATCAAGTAAAACATTCTGGATCTGGATGCCTTAGTCTTCTGACTCTGTTTCATATATCCTGAAAACTGAACAAAATTAAAAATACTTGTGTGTGTGAAGGAATTCTACATCTGGATGCTTAATTTCATATATATATATATATATATATATATATATATATATATATATATATATATATATATATATATATATATATATATTATACAGTACAGTCCAAAAGTTTGGAACCACTAAGATTTTTAATGTTTTTAAAAGAAGTTTCGTCTGCTCACCAAGGCTACATTTATTTAATTAAAAATACAGTAAAAAACAGTAATATTGTGAAATATTATTACAATTTAAAATAACTGTTTTCTATTTGAATATATTTCACAAAGTAATTTATTCCTGTGATCAAAGCTGAATTTTCAGCATCATTACTCCAGTCTTCAGTGTCACATGATCCTTCAGAAATCATTCTAATATGCTGATCTGCTGCTCAAGAAACATTTAATGTGTACAAATGTACAAAATATTTGTGTACAATATTTTTTTTCAGGATTATTTGATGAATAGAAAGTTCAAAAGAACAGAGTTTATCTGAAATCTAATCTTTTGTAACATTATAAATGTCTTTAATGCCACTTTTGATTGATTTAATGCATCCTTGCTGAATAAAAGTATTCATTTCTTTAATTTCTTTTCAAAAAAATAAAAATAAAAATTCTTACTGACCCCAAACTTTTGAACGGTAGTGTATAATGCTACAGAAGCTTTGTATTTCAGATAAATGCTGTTCTGTTTAACTTTCTATTCATCAAGGAATCCTGAAAAAAAAGTACACAACTGTTTTCAACATTGAAAATAATCATAAATGTTTATTGAGCAGCAGATCAGCATATTAGAATGATTTCTGAAGGATCATGTGACACTGAAGACTGGAGTAACGATGCTGAAAATTCAGCTTTGATCACAGGAATAAATTACTTTGTCAAATATATTTAAATAGTACACAGTTATTTTAAATTGTAATAATATTTCACAATATTACTGTTTTTTACTGTATTTTTAATTAAATAAATGTAGCCTTGGTGAGCAGACGAAACTTCTTTTAAAAACATTAAAAATCTTAGTGGTTCCAAACTTTTGGACTGTACTGTATATATATAATTTTTTTATATATTATATATTATTATACACTACTAAAATGTGGATTGAATTTGTTTCTCCTGAAACTCACTACATAATTCCCATAGGCCTACTTCTTTCTGTGGGTCATTTCATTGTTTTGACTGGTAGTGTATACATGCAGTATAATAGTATATAAATAGTGCCACCTGCTGGTTGAACTATTGAAATGTATGCCAAGAGCACAGATAATTTCATTCAAAACTTTTCTGAATTTGGCATTACAAATGTTATAGATCAGTGTTTCTCAACTCCAGTCCTCGGGACCCACTGCTCTGCACATTTTGTATGTATCCCTTATTTAACACACCTGATTTAGATCATCAGCTCATTAGGAGAGTCTGCATGAACTGAATTGAGTGTGTCATATAAGAGAGACATACAAAATGTGCAGAGCAGTGGGTCCCGAGGACTGGAGTTGAGAACCACTGTTATAGATATATGAGCTAAAACCCACATGAATTAAGACAAGAGACATTATGAAATAATGTACAGTCAGCCAATCACGATAGCAAAATCAGGACCTCAAGTGAGGCAGGTTTTACTGGTTTAATCAACAAATAAATAAATGGGAAAAAAATATTCATTTGTGTGAGAAGAAAGTGTGCAGACTGATAAAACAACTCATGTCATACTATGATTTTACACAGCACAGCTATGTTGGAAATGAGTTTTCTGTGACAATTATACAGTTTAGTGGTCATATTATCAGAGATATATATTACATGAATCTCGGGAATAATTGATGCTGATCAGTTACGACTACAAAAGCATCAATGTTGCTGTCAGTTCTATTAAGAATCCTCAGGGGAATTAACTGTATAATAAGATAAAAAATAAATAAAATAGAGTTAGATGCAATTAGTTGGATTTCTGTGAGACTGGGGCATTACAGTATTTAAAGGGGACCTTTTACAAGATGTGTCTCTGGTGTCCCCATAATGTGTCTGAAGTTTCAGCTCAAAATCCCCCACAGATCATTTATTATAGCTTGTCAAATTTGCCCCTATTTGAGTGTGAGCAAAAATAAATTTTTGTGTGTGTCCCTTTAAATGCAAATGAGCTGCTGCTCCCAGCCCCCTTTCCAGAAGAGGGCGGAGCTTTAACAGCTCAACAACAACAAAGCTGGAGAATCTCACGCAGCCAAAATGAGGATTGTCAGTAACGGTGTTCAGCCTTACATTGTTCAAACTGGAGTCGACACTGATGGAGAGACTCAGGAAGAAGTTACAACTTTTAGACATTTCTGAATGGTTAGTGGATAAATTTATGTAGTTTCTGTGGAGTTGATTCAACTCATCCACTAGCATGTGCCGTCATGTTCATCTTTTGTGTTGAATTGAACCTCGTTTGTGAAGCAGTCCGGCGTAAAATGACGGCATGACAACAACACTCTACTACAACAACTCTTACTCTTCTCTAAAGCAGCCCAACATGGCCCCGCCCCCTTTGTTGTGTGTTCTCGGGGGCGGGGTTTATGTAAATGTAAGGGTTAGTGATGTCACCAACCCGGGAAGAAGCTTGTTGCAGTCCCTACCAGCCATTTGCTGTAGTCCTTAAACAGTGATTTCTGAGAAAATATCTCCCTTTGCACTGAACTTTGAGCGTCTTAACGTTAAAGTTAAAAAAGTGAAATCATAATCAAGGACCCTTTTAACACTTGATACAATATAAAGAATTTAGGAAGTATTTAAAAATAAGGACATGCATTGGAAAAGCTTCAGTTTATGATAAACATTTCTATAATCAATGCATAAATATGATGTGAATGACATTGGAACATGACTGATATCTATTCTACATAGTTAAAGACACAAATATGATGAAGTGAGGTTACAGAGAAAAGATCCTGTAGCATTTCATTTAATATTTGATTATCTAATGCAATGACATTCAGACATTTTAAGTGTCCAAATACTTGGAGCCACTGTATATCCTTCCTAAAAAAATAATATAGTGTAAAAGTCCCTGTATTGTGAGATAGCAATTAATTTCTCACAAAAAGAAAGAAAGCTTTGCAGAGCACAAACATCACTTCCTGGAAATCTGACCGAACGTTTCTCATCCTGAAAGTACTTGTGCAATTATTTGCTCATCCCTGTTTTTAAAAGGACAAAATCATGTTTGATTTTTCCCTTAAGTGACTTTTTGACTTGTTTGACCATTGCCCCATCTCTCTTTTTAAACAGGTTCACACTGCAAACACATTGATGCATTGAGATTAATGGATTGAAACTAACGTGTGTGTGCATGAGCGTGTGTGTGTGGATCATGCCACCTGGGCATCACTATATAAGACTCAGAACATCAGGCTGGGACTGTGAAATCGCACTGGGAGCCAAGAAGGAGAAACCAGCGAGACAACATCAAAATCGTTGAGTATATTTCTCCGTGACGACCCAAACGAAAATCAAGGTGAGCCCGAGAACTCTTTGGCACTATACTATAACTTTACAGGTAAATGCGTGAATGGTTTACTGAGTAGCTGTACGGTCTGCATCCTCAGGTAAGATGATGGTAAAGATCTACGCCTTCATTGGACTTTTACTTCTCATCTTGATCCAGAGCAGCCTGCAGATTCCCATACAAGACACGGAAGAAAACGCCAGGTATGAGCAACTAAATTATTCTTAATTATTTAATTTTTAATGGCCTCTACAGCTGGGATTTGTGATTGTTCCCTTTACAATCAAACACAACCTGGGACACCTTTAACCTCAAAATAAAAAAAGGAACTGAAAGAAAATGAAGCATTTTTCTAGGACAATTAAATAAAAATATTTCTAATTTTGTTGTGAAATGTGCAATTTTAGCTTCAAAGGCTATTACATGGCAGATACAGATTCAACAAAATACAAACATTACGTGAAATGTGTTTATCGGTCATAAAAATAATGTCAAAATGAATGCATTATTTCTTTCTTTTGATTTTGGGGTAAAATGTGACCCAGGCATGCTTTTGATGGGTTTTTCTTTTTGGAGAATGACATATTTGATATTGACTTTCAGCTTTATGTCTGAGGAGGACGCACTATTTAATGACCCAAGAGAAGTTAACAACATGAAGAGACATTCAGAAGGCACCTTCTCAAACGATTACAGTAAATACCTGGAGACCAGGAGAGCACAAGACTTTGTTCAGTGGCTAATGAACTCCAAAAGGAGCGGGTGAGTTTATAAGCTCTTGCAAAATATTTAAGAAACAAAAAATAATAATAAAATGACATATCCAGCCATATCCAACTTTAACTATTTTCAGTTAGTCTTTTACATGACGTCTCAATCGTCAAGCAAGAGAAGTTAAAATTATTAAATGTAATTAAGAAATTAGAAAAATATTGTTTTCACTCATTGGAAATTCATTTCAATTAATTCCCACATGACAAGAATACAGCATTAGAATGGTTAAAAATGCCTTGTATTGAAATTAAAATTACCAAATGGTGATAATTTAAATTAAAGTACATTTACACTGTCATTCAAAAGTTTGGACTTGGTAAAAAAAAAAAAAAATGGTAACACTTTAGATAGGGGTCCAATTCTCACTATTAACTATAGCATGCATGTTACTAGGATATTGGCTGATTATTAGTACTTATAAAGCACATATTAATGCCTTATTCTGCATGACCATATTCTATATCCCTTAATCCTACCAATACCTAAACTTAACAACTACCTTACTAACTACTAATAAGCAGGAATTATGAGTTTATTGAGGCAAAAGTCATAGTTAATAGTTAATATTGAGAATTGGAATCTAAAGTGTGACCAAAAATATTATGTTTCTGAAAAAAGTGTTTATTTTATGCTCACCAAGGCATTTATTTCATCAAAAATACAGTAAAATTGTGAAATATTATTACAATTTAAAATAAGTGTTTTCCATTTCAAAATATTGTAAAATGTAATTTATTCCTGTGATCAAAGCTGATTTTTCAGCACCATTACTCCAGTCTTCAGTGTCACATGATCCTTCAGAAGTCATTTTAATATGAAACATATTATCAATGTTGAAAACAGTTGTGCTGCCTCATATTTTTGTGGAAACCGTGATAAATTTATTCAGGATTGAAAATTATTTGATCAATAGAAAGTTCAAAAGAACAAAATTTATTTAAAATAGAAATCTTTTGTAACATTATAAATGTCTTTACTATACTGATCAATTTAATGTATCCTTGCTGAATAAAATTAATAATTTCCATATATATATATATATATATATATATATATATATATATATATATATATATATATATATAAACCTTTTGAAAAAAAGTATAAATGCATATAGTTTATTATTAATATATCACATATTGGACACAAAGAATATCAGCCTTTCTAACTAAACGTCCTTCTCCCCCAGAGTTCCCACACGACGCCACGCAGACGGCACATACACCAGTGATGTCAGCTCCTACCTGCAGGACCAGGCGGCAAAAGAGTTCGTGTCCTGGCTGAAAACAGGGAGAGGGCGACGCGAGTGAGGATTTTCCAGTACGAGATAAAAACTACCCTGCATAACTGTGATATTCGACGATACTCTGTTTTATAATGACTAGTGCTGTCAGTTTCATCGAATCATGCAAATAAATCTTTCTTCAAATGAAGCAGTTGGTGTTTTGGTTTTTGAGCGACTATGTAAACCAATTTAAAAAATACAACCCAGAGTATGTTTAAAAAAAAAACAGGTTCGGTTGAGGAAAAAAGTGGATTGCACAGACTACATTGTGTTTTGTGTATTCAACTGTTGGCTTTTTGGCAGTTATTTCATACTTGAAATTGAAAACCAAGCTTGTAAATTTTCTGTTCAGTCTGTCATGTTAATAATCTTGCATATTGTTTGGCAGTTTGGGACATTTTCTTTACTTTTAATGATAAATTATTTTGCCCTCTGTTGGATTGGTATAGAAGCTTGTTCCTGCCACTAAATAAAAATGTAAAAATTGTGACTTTTTATCTCACAATTCTGACTTTTTTCCTCAGAATTGCGAGATTTAAACTTGCAATTGCGAGCTATAAAGTCAGAATTGCAAAACAAAGTCAGAATTGCGGGTTATAAAGTCAGAATTGCATGATATTAAGTCAAAATTGAGTGATATAAATTCAGATTTGTGAGTTATAAAATCAGAATTGAGTGATAAAGTCAAAATTGTGTGATGTAAAGTCAGAATTGTGAGTTATAAAATCAGAATTGCGAGCTATAAAGTCAGAATTGCAAAACAAAGTGAGAATTGCGAGATATAAAGTCAGAATTGCGAGCTATAAAGTCAGAATTGCAAAACAAAGTGAGAATTGCGAGATATAAAGTCAGAATTGCGAGTTATAAAGTCAGAATTGCAAAACATAAAGTCAGAATTGCAAGATATAAAGTCAGAATTGCGAGTTATAGTCAGAATTGCATGATATAAAGTCAAAATTGAGTGATATAAAGTCAGATTTGCGAGATATAAAGTCAGAATTGAGTGATGTAAAATCAGAATTGCGAGTTGTAAAGTCAGAATTGTGTGATAAAAAGTCAGAAGAATTACGTGTTATAAAGTCAGAATTGCAAGATATAGTTGCAAATCTGAGAAAAAAACTTTCTTTTTTCAATTCTGACTATATCACGCAAATCTGACTTTATATCATGCAATTCTGATTTTATAGCTCGCAATTGCAAGTTTAAATCTCACAATTCTGATTTTGTATTACAATTCTGAGAAAAAAAGGCAGAATTGTGAGATAAAAAGTCGCAATTACCTTCTTTTTTTTATTATTCCATGGCGGAAACAAGCTTTCATAGATTGGCACCTGATGCCCAATGTAAAATATAAGCCTTGATGCAAAACCCAGTGATAACTTTAGTTCACTTAAAAGGCAACAATAGAATGACACATTCATATCACTGTCCCTTTGAGAAAACATACAACATTGAGACTTCATGAACAGTTAAAATGCTATTTGTCAAGATGTCATGCAAGCAAATGCTGCAAATCAAACACAATCCATGTGGGAAAGCAACTGCAATCAAACAGAATAACCATGTGTCAAATGGCTTCAATCATTCTGTCAGTATAACAAACAGGATTCAGAGTTCATCTTAAGTCAAGCTTGAACTCCACTCAGGTACCTTTTCAAATGATCTTCCTCCATAATCCCTGAGGAGAACTTACTTCAGCGCTCTAAACTGGCCCGATGTGTCACTTCTGCTTACCTTACCGTATCTAACATGACACTGACAGAAGATGGGAGTCACCAAAGCCTTGTGGAAATGTGTCAATTATCCAGCACTGTCAGGGACCCTGGAGCCGCACGTCTCCGGTCCTTCAGCATGGAGGAAACGGCACTGGTGCCAGAGATGCAGTCCGTCCTGGGAGCAGGTCTCTCTCTGAGCTGTCAGCTGACGCTACAAACCATCTGTTCACCAAAAAAAACACAAAATATCAAGCCAACACACTCACTCCTTTTAAAAGAGGAGAACCTAAATATACTTAATACATGTAACACTGGTTGTTTGTCAAGACAAACTTGTGTCTGTAAGTTTAAAAACTCTTCAAGTTACTTAAGTACAAGACTGATGTACTTAAGTTGAAACAACTTTTATGATAATTATACGGTCCATTTTTCATCAATTTGGAGCTTGACAGCCTCCTATTTGAAAGTGTGTGTGTGTATAGCCAAACCTTTGCTTGTGAGGGTCAAATGTCCTCATTTTTATAGTGAAATATTATGACAACCATCTAATGAAGACATTTTACTGGTCCTTACTAGTTAAAAAGGCTTATAACCAAGCCAAAACATGTTTTTCTTTAAATCTAGTGTTTTGCACATGTTTCTGTGATTGGGGTAGGTTGGGACAGGCCATAGAAAATAGCATTTACTCGATATAAAATCAATGGAAGTCCATTCAATGTCCTCACTAATATAGTGAAACAAACGTGTGAGATATATATATATATATATATATATATATATATGTAGAATTAAGAGCTGAGATTACATTAAAGCATGCTAAAGGGTTAGTTCACCCAAAAATGAAAATTCTGTCATTTATTACTCACCCTCATGCCGTTCCACACCCGTAAGACCTTCGTTCATCTTCAGAACACAAATTAAGATATTTTAGTTGAAATCCGATGGCTCCGTGAGGCCTCCATAGCCAGCAATGACATTTCCTCTCTCAAGATCCATTAATGTACTAAAAACATATTTAAATCAGTTCATGTGAGTACAGTGGTTCAATATTAATATTATAAAGCAACGAGAATATTTTTGGTGCGCCAAAAAAAATAAAATAACGACTTATGTAGTGATGGCCGATTTCAAAACACTGCTTCAGGAAGCTTCGGAGCATAATGGATCAGCGTATCGAATCAGCGGTTCAGAGCGCCAAAGTCACGTGATTTCAGCAGTTTGGCGGTTTGTCACGTGATCCGAATCATGAATCACACTGATTCATTATGCTCCGAAGCTTCCTGAAGCAGTGTTTTGAAATCGGCCATCACTATATAAGTCGTTATTTTGTTTTTTTGGCGCTCCAAAAATATTCTCGTCGCTTTATAATATTAATATTGAACCACTGTACTCACATGAACTGATTTAAATATGTTTTTAGTACATTAATGGATCTTGAGAGAGAAAATGTCATTGCTGGCTATGCAGGCCTCACTGAGCCATCGGATTTCATCAAAAATATCTTAATTCGTGTTCCGAAGATGATTGAAGGTCTTACGGGTGTGGAACGACATGAGAGTGAGTAATTAATGACATTATTTTCATTTTTGGGTGAACTAACCCTTTAAAGAGCTTATATATGTTTACGTTTGCCGTTAATTAGTGAATGTAGCTTCACAGCTCTATCCGCCGCTTGTTAAGTCGTGACGTAAGGAGCGCCGTTTCCGGGTCCAAGCCTCGACTCGTTTCATTTGAGAATGCCATCGACGGCCGTTTATGAGAGCTATTTATTCTTTTTAAACATCAATCATTTAAAAAAGTTAAACATTTTAAATACTTACAGTCTACACAACAGGCTCCGTGCTCACAGCCTCACAGTTATTAATATTTTAACGATTTATAAAAGATGAATCATTGTCTGGCCATCTGGAATTTTGGTATGGAGATAAAGGTTATAATTATATATTTTTGTAGTATTACACCACATCGTGTATGTATATTAGCACCATTCGTTGTTTTCTTGTGGTATGAGATAGAGCGTTAGGACCCGGAAGCGCCGCCGCGTGACGTCAGACTTAACAACCGACATGTCGTTTTTATGTTATGGAAATGGATTTTGAAACAAGCCAAACACATTTTGTCCAATAAAAATATGTTGCCTTTGTGAAACCACCACAACAACTTGCAACTCACCCTTGTAATTTAAAGTGTGCAGGAACGATCGAATAGTTTTCTCGTTCTCCAAACAAGATATCTTCCACAGAAATGGTGCTCAGTAACGAGCAACGTAACAGGTGCTAACTTCTTCCTCATTTAAACCCCGCCCCCAAAACCAGCTGTCATAAATGATTGACAGGCAGTGAACGTTTCTGATTGGGTAAAAAAGCGCGGTCTAGTCCTGTAACTCATTTTACAGGTGATGACGCGTTTTAACGATCATTAATATCGCAAATCCTGCAAAGTTTTTTATATTTTCATTTTTTTTTTAATATGTACATTTACAACACTATCCTTAGTATTATATTATCTTTGCATTAAATTACAAAAAACTAGTTAACGCTGCTGTAGGCTAGAGACCTGCGTGGGACGGATTTTTCAGTCCCACTCCCGCAGGATTCTGTCACGCTCCAGTCCGCTCCCGCAAAAAAATTATGTTATCTTGTCCCGCTCCCGCCCGCAACATTCATGTTTTGTCCCGCTCCCACCTGCAAAATCCCGCATAAAAGTAGCCTATATAGATTTTTGGCAGTACATACATGAAATTTACATGAAATATTAAGTTATGTGTCGCCGGCCACAACATCCCAGCATAAACGCTCACGAAAAAATATTTGTTATTAAAGCATCAACATTCACAAACCACAGTTAGTTTTAGCAGAAAAGCAAGCTGCTGAATGCATGACATGGTAGAATGCGCGCGAAGAGCGCTACTTAGTTTATAATGACTAAAAAGCTGTTCATCGCGATCTCACAAAGCTCGCTTATAACACAATGAAAATATCAGCAATGAATCTTTCATAATATCTACACTTCGTGTGTTATAATAGGATTCGTGAGCACGCAAATTTCAGCACTGCATAAAAACGGTGAGAGGATTCTAACACAAACACCTCTGATTGGCCAGTGCGTCTCAGAAATCAACAGATATGTCTGTGATTGGCTACATTGCTCAACGCTGCAAACACGAATCTCGCTTGCAACTGTAAATCGTTTTTATTTTATATTAGTTGTTCTTGTTGCTTTTTGTGCAATATATGAATAACAATTAATTCGTTTTTAGATATTTTATGCTCAGGAGTCCCGCGAATCATTGGGAGTGACGGTAAAAATGACATCTTTTTCTCTTCTGTTATCAATCGCTGTCTATTTTTTCCTCTTTTTGAAAGTTGTGAAAACACTATTGTGAAGGTTTTCTTTTGCTATTTGCACAAATGGAATCAGATGATTTATTTCACAAATTCCATTCGAAAAGTGAAACTTGTATATTATATTCATTCATTACACGCAGACTGATATATTTCAAATGTTTATTTCTTTTAATTTTGATGATTATAAATGACAACTAAGGAAAATCCCAAATTCAGTATCTCAGAAAATTAGAATATTGTGAAAAGGTTCAATATTGAAGACACCTGGTGCCACACTCTAATCAGCTAATTAACTCAAAACACCTGCAAAGGCCTTTAAATGGTCTCTCAGTCTAGTTCTGTAGGCTACACAATCATGGGGAAGACTGCTGACTTGACAGTTGTCCAAAAGACGACCATTAACACCTTGCATAAGGAGGGCAAGACACAAAAGCTCATTGCAAAAGAGGCTGGCTGTTCACAGAGCTCTGTGTCCAAGCACATTAATAGAGAGGCGAAGGGAAGGAAAAGATGTGGTAGAAAAAAGTGTACAAGCAATAGGGATAACCGCACCCTGGAGAGGATTGTGAAACAAAACCAATTCAAAAATGTGAGGGAGATTCGCAAAGAGTGGACTGCAGCTGGAGTCAGTGCTTCAAGAACCACTACGCACAGACGTATGCAAGACATGGGTTTCAGCTGTCGCGTTCCTTATGTCAAGCCACTCTTGAACAACAGACAGTGTCAGACAGATAGACAGACAGATATATATATATATATATATATATATATATATATATATAGACGCTGTATTTACTTTATATTCATTTTGGCATTCAATTTATCGAAAGTGACTTACTGCACAATTGAATTTATTTATATTAAAGATTTGCACAGGCCTAAAATTTGCACTTACTATTTCATTTCTCCTTATACTACAATTTTTTTTTTTTTAACATTTGTTTTTGTTTCGCATATAACGTCTTCTACCGACTTATCAAACTATTCTTATATAAATAATAGTTTCTATAAAACCCTGGCTTGTACAGCAACTCGACATTTATAATTATTAACAAATCTGAGGATGTTTTGCATTGATAACATTAGTATGTAGTTCTAATAAAAGAACTGTCATTGTATTTACACAATTTTATCCACAATATATGCTTCCTAATGCCTTCTGATATGTCAAATAAGCTTAGAGTAAAACTTAAGTTTTATTTTCTGAATAAATGAGCAAAACCCCCAAATCAGTAATTTAGTGTCATGGTAATGCAATTTTAGAGAGTGAAAGAGAGAGGGAGGGAAAGTCTGTTTTTGTGAATTTGTGAATGTGAACTTTATTAAAGATTCATCTCATTGTTTAAGAAATAATAAGACTTTGTAATTTCCAGCCATCTCAACATATAGAGAAGGGATGGATTATGACTGATATGATTTTGACTGTATGTTTTTTCTTTTTCTGTCAATTACAGAAAAATGGTATAAGATAATCTTCATCCAGGGACACATCCATATTCATATGGCAGAGCTTTTTATTTCACTGTAGAAGAAAAAGCAGGAACAAAAACTTCAGAAAAATCTAATTATCTCTCCCAGTTCATGAAACACAAGTGCAAATGAAGGATATTTATGCCATATCCCCCCAAAAACAATGAAAGCACACAGTTAAAAGATCTCAAAGTCGCACCGCACAGACACACAGAGGATATATTCCAGATAATTTACACAAACATCAACACACAGTCAAAAGAACTAGATGTATTACTCCAGTAATCTAAAAGGACTTAAAAGCTTAAGTCAGAATAAACTGTGAAAATATTAGCATGAAAACAATCACTCGTCTTTCAAAATCAAACCATCTGAGTGTGAAGATATACCCATACAAAACAAATATATGCATAACAATAAGAGCAAAACATATGAATCAAACTATGGTAATAATATTACAGTATGTATGATTTTGTATATATTTGTTATAAATATCCATAGCAATATAAATGGCAGAAGTTACAGGTTTTTAAATGGAAATAATTCATTTTATAAGGAACTCAACATGCAACAAAATACTAAAATCATTATTCGATGGACCCGCACTTCTAAAACACTATTGCTTTTTATGAAAAGGGAATGCAATCTGTATCTGAAGATGCATTTACAGTACAGTATCCAGATAATGCATTCAATTGCTTAAGAGATAATACAGACAATCATTTTGAGGGGACAGTTTACTGATGTGCAGCTGATATGACTTCAGATGTCTTTCCATCATCATTATTGGCATGAAAACACATCTACACTTTGGCATTGTGAGGATCAACATACAGCCTTCAAAATAGAGGTATGAACTTTAGACAAGTCTGATGGAAATAATATTTACACAAGCAGCATTCTTAGTACAAATAATTGCAAAAATATGAATAGCTAAAATTAATGTTCTAAGATTTAATTCCTCATTGCATAAATGCAAAGACAGCGTTCAGCAAAATACAGCAATTTTCTGATATCCGCAGGTATATCAAGAACTTACAATATGTTTTTATGGTTTTTATCCAAGTGTCTTACAGTAAGTACAGTGACTGCAGGAAAACTGACCCTCGATAAGTGAAGTGTCTTGCTCAAGGACCCAATGGTGGCAAACTTGAATATATTGCCAAAAAGCTGAAAAATATCCTTGGTTTAGCTAATCAATTTCTGTAGATATTGTCTACACCTTTGTTTAAAACTGTACCTTTAGGGATGTGAAAGTTGTGTAGGAATACTTTTTAAAAAATACAAAACATATAAAATATTGAGAGCATTTAAAATAAAGTTTAAAATTTTTCAAATTCTGCCACACTTTCTCCTCATCTTACACACATGAACAATCGATGTCTCCGCTTTATTTGCTGGTATTACTATTACGTATGTACAGGCTATATACCTAGAAGCTAAAAAGCTTAGCATTGTGATATACTTTATAAATATAGAAACACAAGACAAGACTGGGAGCTTCATATGTGCGTTTACTTGTTACTTTAAGGACAAAAATGCTGGATAATGTGCCCAGAATCTGTAAAAACTCATGTTCATAAAGCAAATAATGTTTTTATCATAACACAAATGTGAAAGGTTATCATTTAGGAGTTGGGTTAGGGGTAGAGCGTGTACGGGTTATTCTGATTAGCCTAAAATTTGCATTATTCATAACAGTGGCCGGTTGCATAAACTGCTTAGACTAGTCTTACAAATTAGTCTGCTAATGATTTTCTTCAAGACTGGTCATAACTTGAAGAAAGTCAGTTACATAAAAAGGTAGATTGGTCTCATTTGAATAAAAAAGTAACACCGTGTCCTAACCAGACGCGCCGCGACACGCAATGTTTTCCATGTCGGTGTTTTTGTTCTTGAATTTCTGACTGGGTTTCTAGAGCAAAGGTTTTGTGAAAAAACGTAGAAGATTTAAATACAAAGTCTGTAAAATAAACTGTAAAAAGGATTTGATGATCACTAGTGATAGTATTTTGTTCTGTGTTGTCATCATTCAGGTTGTATTTTAGCTTTAATGTACATTTTTTTTAACAAAGCAGCTGATATTGCCATAGAAACTAGTGGACTGACGACTCGCTTTCACTCCAAAATGGCGGAAGTGTAGGGCTACTACTGTTGCAATGGAGGGTTCTATTGGCTTTCATTTCTTTTCAGTGTAAGTTATGTGTTATCCTGGTTAGGACACGGTGTAAGACTGATTAGCCCCAGGGTTGCCAGGTTTTCACAACAAAACTAGCCCAATCGCGTTCCGGGGGGGTAAAATCCACATTTTGGGCGGGGTTCCCCTGGTCAAATTCACATTCCAGGGGCTAGATATCATGTTATTTAGGGTTGCTTCAACCCGTGGACATGAAAAACAACCCAACAGTGTAAAAGTACCCTAATTCCACGGGAAAACCGCAGACTAACTAATTGCTAGTTGATCACACTAGATCTTAAGACTTAAGTCTTAACTTAGCAGCTATGTTTATGAAACTGGCCACAGTAGGAATAGTTCACTTCAATAGTTCAGGAATAGTTTTTCTTCATTTTTATGAACTATTCCTTCTAAAAAACAACAGAAGTCTA
This sequence comes from Megalobrama amblycephala, assembly GCF_018812025.1. Classification (NCBI taxonomy): domain Eukaryota; kingdom Metazoa; phylum Chordata; class Actinopteri; order Cypriniformes; family Xenocyprididae; genus Megalobrama; species Megalobrama amblycephala. The sequence goes on from NC_063049.1 coordinate 42,184,670, forward strand.
TTTGGATAGCTAAGGGTGTGTGTGTACACAGTGTATCAGATAAGTCAGATTCTCATCTCTTCTTTCCATCGACGCTCCTTGTGCACTCTCTTAATTAGACAGGCTGCAAAATAACATAAAAAGGATAATTAGTTTACCCGAATTAACCTAAACTGCAATAGTTTAGTGTGTATGATTATTAGTTTGGCAAATCCAGTTCATTTTTTCCATAGAGAAACTGATTTTTAATTATACTATAATAACCTTTCAATCATTAGCTCTGAGTCTTCCTGTAAAGACACCACAGATTAACTCATAAAATAAACTAATTAATAAAAACAGGCTGGAGAACTTAACTACCCATAACCATCAAGAAAAATTCCAGTTACTGTGGAAACTGCACTCCTAAGAAGCATTGCAAACGCTGTAATCAAGTCTCCTTACACTCTTAACTCTTAACTTTTTCTATATTGCACTTCAAATATGTGGTATTTTATATTCATAATGTTTTTACTGCAATGATTTACAGTCAATATTTTTATATTGTTCCATCACTGCTAATTTGATAGTTATATGCAATGCAGCATTGGATGTAGTTCATTTCTTGTGCATTTGTTGTTTTTCCAAATAAATCACATCAAAGTTTATAACATTTTGATTCATCTTGGAGCTGGCTGGTTTTGGTTCTGTGGTTTTAATGCATCAGAACTTTTTAATTAAAGAAAATTTGGTAACACTTTACTTGAAGGGGTGTGCATAAGACTGACATGACACCTTCATAATCATGACATGACACATGTCATGAATATGAAGGAGGTTTTATGAATGTTTATGACAACTGTCATTAAGTGTCATTCGCTCAATTATGTCATTTTAAATGCAAAGATGACATTGTTTGAGATGTCCGAGTTATGACGACTTGACATAAACCAATACATCATAACCTGTCAGTGTCTTTGTCATGACAACTTGACATCATTTAGCTTTATGGGTTAACATTGCATTAAACTGTCATGTCGTTGGTTTTGACATTGGCTGTCATGAGGCCATTATAATAGTGTCATAAATATGTATCTTGAGCTCAAGTACAGTGGTACAAATTGAACTTGTCATTAAAATGTCATTAAGTGACAAAACTCTGACAAATAATTTTATAACAGTGTCATGACTATTTTTCATTTCATGTTTTTTTTTTTTTTTTTTTTTTAAGTTTCCTCCAACAGAAGGTCAGATAATAGACAATTTCAAATTTCGTAAAAAAGATGACACTGTTATAAAATAATGGTAACACTTTATTTTAGGGTCTTTTAACTAGTTGCTTATTACTATTAGCATTCATATGGCTAAAATATTGGCTATTTATTAGTACTTATGAAGCACATATTAATGCCTTATTATGCATGACCTTATTCTACATTCTTAATCCTACCCAATACCTAAACCTAACAATTAACTATAATAAGCAGTAAATTAAGAGTTTATTGAGGGAAAAGTCATAGTTAATCGTTTATATATGTGTTCCCTATACTGAAATGTTACCAAAATAATGTAATGTAATGTTAACCCATAAAGCTAAGTAGTTTTTTAAGTTTGATAATTAATCTGCTATGTCATGTTTATGACAGGTTATGATGTTTTGCTAATGTCAAGTTGTCATGACAAAGACACTGACAGGTTATGATGTGTTGGTTTATGTCAAGTTGTCGTAACAAAGACATCTCAAACAATGTCATCTTTGCATTAAAAATGACATAATTGAGCGAATGACATTTAATGACAGTTGTCATAAACATGCATAAAACCTCCTTCATATTCATGACACGTGTCATGTCAAGATTATGAAGGTGTCATGTCAGTCTTATGCACACCCCTTCAAGTAAAGTGTTACCGAAAATTTGCAAATGCCTATGAAGAAAAAGAATGGGAAAAACATTTCTCTGTTGCCATTTGGTGAGTTTGCTAGTTTTATTCATGTCAAATAGACTTTATATGCAGAATATTTCCCTCTGAATTCATTGCACATGATGATCTTAATAATAATAATTAATAATAATAAGCAGACCGGACACACATTCATGTTCACGGCTGATTAGACATTTTTCTTGTCCAAGTAGTAAACAACAACAACAACAACAAAAGACGGTCACATGCTGTCTATCTTTGTCTGACACTTACAGAGAGATGTGAATGATTTATTGTTTTCGACTGACTAACTGGATGGGAAAATTGGGGTGAATTCCAACATTCTTGGAGAGACACATAATGGTAAATGTCTGTTCCAGATGGATTACAATCAAATTTTGTCAAACACCGCCAATTTGACCAAAATACTTGTTGCCATGCAAAGAAAGACGAGATGAGATCCTAAAGTGACGTGGGATGTTGCTATGAGAACACTCACCTTTGGGGGCTCAGCATCTAGGAAAGGGGACTAAGAAAAAAGAAAGAATAAATAATTAAATCAAACTGGGTTATCATGTAGAATAAATGGGTTAAAAAAGGCCAATATGTAGTATGATGTTTCCAAACAATGACCATGTGAAGGTGTAGTAAACATTTTTTTAAAAGTTAATGTACAGAAAACTAAAAGACAGATGTTTTGTCTACATTCCCTGTAAATACTACAGTAAAACAGCCGTAAAGGACTATTATAAATCATGCAATCGCTTAACTTCAGCATGTAATTCATCCCAAACCGTTTACAACCAAGTGCCATAAACATGAATGATTCTTCAAATCATGTGGCTGGATTCAGAAAGATGTGTTTATACCAAAAACATTTCATATGAAAATGAATCAGAACCTTTTGGGATCATTTTTGGAGTTGACGGTGTTCCAAGTACTTCCAAAGGAGCCTCGGGACATTTCATCAGTAATGTTGACAATAGAAGGATCATCTCTGAAAATATCCAATAAAAGCATAAATATAACATTAATATTCTGGTCTGTGCATGAAACCAATCAAAAAATAGAAATTCAGACTCAAAATTGTAATATAATAGTGAATGCTTGACAACTGCTTATTAATAAATGTTAATATTTATCATTTGTGTCTTTTTTCAAAACGCATTACTTGAAGATTTTCAACCTTTATTCTATTTATTCTCTCTTGGGTATGTATGTACAGTATGCATGTACTGTAAGTACCTAGAGCATCTGGAATCCATTCCAAAAGACTTTAGATATAGATAGACGTTGCACTCTTATTACTATGAATGGGAGAAAGTGCAACACGCAATATGGCAGAATAAGCCCCGCCTTCTAAATAAAAGAGCCAATTGCCAATTGGTAAAGTCATTGTGTCACGGCAGCTCTGGTTGCTATAGAAACAGTCACTATTCTGAGACGCGCACGTAGGACTGCACATGAACATTGGCTGGTCAAGCCTGAAAAATGCATTTTTTTGTCATGATTTGAGTGTTTACAAACAAAATTTATGAGACGGTTGCTGTTAAATTTCATTGGTGATTTTAAATATGAAATTTAATCATAAGTTTGGTGAACAGCTTTGGTGAATTTGATATTTCCCCATTCAAAGAGATTGAAGCTTCACTTGCATGACTGAAAGAGAGGTGTTTCAAAGATGGCCGCCGAGTGAAATAACTTGCATTAAAGGGACATTGACCATACCAAATTCCTTGTGCTGCTCTTAGAAGAAAAGATTTTATACAGAAGCTTCTGTCAGGCACTTCATATATACAGTAGAACCTCCCATTGGATTTCATTTAGTTTTAACTGAATCATTTTTTTAAGTAGTTTTTGATTTTAGTTAAATTGTATGAATTATAAGCTGCTCATAAACATACTTTATCACTAGAAAACATTTAAATAGGAAAGTATGCAATCATTTAAGACATTTCTCATTTTATAGAACCTTTTTGGCATAAAGGAACTTTAAAATTGAGTCAAAAACACTTGGTAAGGAATAATTGATGACTGGGCATTGAATTATTACAAAATAATTCACACCTGAGGTGGTAAAGCAGCCATGACACGAAGCGGGTGTGCATTATTTTCTAATAATTCAACGGACTGAAGTCAATTATTCTGCTTATACTACCTGAAGACACTGTTCTGCTGTTGTATTTCAAGACATTTGTCAGGTTTTTGTCCTTAAAATGCTCGTGTGTGGGACTAATTTCTTACGCATCTCATCCCAAGCCTCCGTTGCTAATTCCAAAACGTCATTTCAGAACTAGTAACGAAGGCTTGAGCCATTGAGAAGTTATTAATTCAGTTATTCAGAAAGAGAGAGAGATTAAGTGTGTGAATTACCTGAGTCTGTGTGCATCTCTCAACAGTGTTCGGCAGCAGCGTCTCTACTAATAGCGAAACTGTAAGTTTATCTGCTTCAAGAACAGCGCAGTTATTGCCTCTCTAGTGAGAAATGTTGGTAAACTAGAGTTGCTAGACTATTTTACAGATAAATTCGTCAGAGCAGCGCTGACAACACCATGCGAGTGTGTATCCGTACTGTTCTGTACATAAAATATAATTTTGTGGCAAAAAAACATGGAAATTTGACGTTGTTATCTTGTTTACTATATTTATTTGCTTGTTCGGTGTCGTTGTGGATCTTTTGCGGTTGTAGGCCGTAAGGACCTATTGAGATCACTGAAATCATTGGTGAAGTGACATGGAACTGTAATGCGGTCGAGACCTGCTAGAACTACTTTATCCATGTGTTTCCCTGAAAATAATTGCACTCCTTAGAATGTTCGTCAACCAATCAGATTCAAGCATTCAACAGCCCCGTAGTATAAAGTTCTACACAGAACCCCGTTAAACATCGTTTTCTAAGAGTGTGTGTCGGTGAACACTGATATAAAAAATAAAATAGTGCACTCAAAGTCGTGTTTTATGGAACCCGTGGATATCACTGTTACTATGGCCTTACTGTTTTAATAAGCCAACAAAAACTAGTATTGCTTGCTATTGTGAGAATTAGTTAGGAAAATCTGGTCCATACTTGTAATGTCCCTCCAATGGCACTTGTACGATTCCTTCTTCCTCTGCCAAAATACTTTGCTCCTCCTGGCAGAAAACACAGGGAGAAGGAGCGAGAGAGAGAGTTTTATTCCCGTCCAGCCAAAGAGAACTTCAGAGACCCTTTGAGATTAAATAACTTTGCTGAGGGACATTTTGGCAGATCAATTCATGTTCCATTTGTTTGGCATGAAATAAATGCATTCAGATACTGAGGTGGGTGAATCGGGGTCTCTCTATAAGAAACGTATCATGGCAATTTTAGCAAGAGTAAAACATGAGATTATTTGCCAGGGGGTCAGAAAGTCTCTGAATGCAGGAAAAACAAACTGTAAAACTGGAGCACAAATCAGATCTCCTCATTAAAGCAGGACCTCCGTGAGTACTCAAAAACAGAGAAGAAATCTCATCCTTTTCCTCTCATTCAGCTTATATAAATAACTCAACCAGCAGTCATGTTTTATTATTCAGTTACATAGAAATCATCTTCCAAATACTAATTACTTGTGTTATTAGGGGTCCAAACAGTCAAGTTTTTGTAGCAGGTTATTATTTCCCCCTTATTATTATTATTGTCGCTGTGTGGCAAAAAGTCACCAAATTTTGCTTTAGGGTTATTTCAGTGGCAAAATGTACTAATCCCAATTATGTGATGGATTTATGCTGCCTAGCAACTAAATTACAACAATATAAAATATAAGTACTGCTGGCCGGTTTGAGTGACGGATGACAAATTTTGTGTGAAATGCTCCTTTTCTCAGCTCTTCCAGACCTTTTTTTTCTCGATGAAAAAAAGATGAAACTATGCACAAAATTGGGCATGCATGCTATATACCTGGATATATAACTAACTAAATGTGAAGGAATAGCTGGCAAATACTTGCAGAATATTTAGAAATTTACAGTTTATGTTGTAACATTTTGAAATCTGAAAGCCTGGCTTTGCCAAACCGCTTGAGTGATTAAGTGATTTATTTATGCAATGAATTATGTACATTTGGTTTTATGAACATTTTACACAGAAATGTATCCTGCTCATGTTTAATAAATAAGGCTCAATGTCAATAAAAGTGTGAGTGAATGTCATACCACTCAAATCCGACAGAGGGCGCGAGCATTCAAATGTTTGGGATCAAGATTTAATTCTTTTATTAAACATTTATTCAGAAAGGATGCATTAGAGTGACCAAAAGTGACACTAAAGATCTTTAAAGTGTTACAAAAGATTCTATTTTAAATACATTCTGTTCATTTGAACATTCTATTCATCAAAGAATCCTGAAAAAAAAAAAGTATCACAGTTTACACTAAAATTTTCAACATTGATAATAGTAAGAAACGGTTCTTGGGCACCAAATCATCATATTAGAACATTTGTTTAAATAAATGCAGCCTTGGTGAGAATAAGTGTGGAAGCTTGTTGAAAGCCACTGAATAAAAAAATAAAAAAAGGTAAGGACTTTTTTTCTCAGAATTGCATGATATTATAAACTTGCAATTGTGAGTTATAAAGCCAGAATTGCATGTTATAATGTCAGAATAGCAAGATATAAACTCAGTCAGTCATGTTTTCCTCAGAATTGGACTTTATAACTTGCAACTGCAAGCTTTTATCTCACAATTCTGAGAAAAGAAGTTAGCAAGATAAAAGCTCTCAAATGCGAGAAAAAAGTCAGAATTGTGAGTTTACAGTACGTCTTGCCATTCTGACTTTATAACTCACAAAAAGTCAGAATTGTGAGAAAAAAGTTGCCATTATCTTTCAAATTGTTTTATTCAGAAATGCACAAATGTCTTGGCCAATAATCGGTATCGGTATTTAAAAACAGCCGATGATCAGGGGCGATTATATACCGTCAATCAAAAGGGTGCGGAAAAATGCATGCAACTCATACTGTGTGTGAGGAAAATCTCTCGTGGGGCAATTTAGGGCAAGTTAATGTGACAATAACGCATTATCAGTTAAAAAAAACAGCAACGTTAAAGCAGGCTCTATTTGACCCTATGAATCACCCGTAGTTCAAGCCAGGGTTGCCAGGTCTGCAGTTTTTCCTCACACTAATCATTATTTCTAGATCTTTCTATAATCACAAAGAGCTCTGTGCTTTGTTACTTCTAAAAAGAAACAAAGTCTCAGCTTTCAAATTCTGTCAATTTTATCACAAAATTCAAACAATAAATGCCGTTTTGACACTCTTAAGCGATTGTGTCAGAAAAACCAAACTATCTGTCGATATCATTCTGAATAATCGGTATCGGCTAAGAAATTTTGTATCTTTGGATCTGTAGTTTTATTATTTTAAACAAGCTTCCATACATAAGAGACTTCTTTCATAAACAATAACAAATCTGACAGACCCCAAACTTTTGAATGGTAGTGTTCATGATTTTCAGGATTTGATTAGAAGCCTCTTGTTGCCTTTAAAATCCCCTTCCAATCTCCGATGTCAGGCGCATCTGTGCATTTCATTGGTTCTCTCTCTTCTGCTTGGACCTTGTAAATTGCTGCTTGCAACCAAAGTGCTCGTTTGCAGTGAATGTTACAATAAGATAATAAATTGTAAAGCTCACTTCTCGCTCAGCGTCCTCCAGCTTCTTCTTCTTGCTCTCGGGCATGAGGTCATCGAGCCAGCTGAGCTCTCTCTTTGTGAAGAAAAAATCCAGCAGCTTCCTAATAAAGACCAGCGCCAACACCTGCCACGAGCAAATCACTAATTCAATTATCACATATTACACCAAGTACATTAATCAAAACAGTTAAGAGAGGCAATTGCAAATGTTTAGACGTGTATGTTTCCATGATCTTAAAAACCTTCTGATTAGTTTTGTGCCTGTGAATGTCTTCACAAAACTAAAACTATACATTTATATTTTTAATGGATTGGGAGGAGATTGAGTAGATATGCCAAAACTTTTGACTGGTAGTGTAAATAAAAGAAATCTACTGTACGATGGACGATATTAGATGCATACACTTGCATACTGTGGTAAATGTTAGCAATAATATAATAAGGTTTAGTGTGTCAGATGTATACCATCATGGGGAAGACGATGGCAGCCCTGGAGGTTTTGATGACCCAGAGGAGAACCAGACAGCTGAGCTGGACGATGGTGAACAGATGAACCTTTCGGAGCGGGACGTGTCTCAGGTAAATGAAGTCTGGCTGGTGTTTAGCCGGCATCCAGAACAATCTCAAACGATCAAAAAACTGAGATGATGAGAAATATGTTTATTAGAGCAGCGGTTTTCAACCGAGGACCTCAGCACACTTCCAATAGGGCCTCAAGATGACTTAAAATAAAACAAAACAATGATTAAAATAAGCTAAAACAACAACAAAAATCAAGATATTTCTCATTTTAATTCAACATTTTGTCTTTGAAGAACCGGGATTGCTGCTCTGGAAGCCCGTTTCCGCCACAAAAAAAAAAAAAAAAAAAAAGATATAAAGTCGCAATTCATCTTTTTTGCTTTTTTATGCTGCTGTCTTGGAAAAACTGGAAGTAGCCTAACCTTAAAAGTGTGATTTCTAGGCCTGGAAAAGTAATGTAAATTAATCAAATCTTGTAACATTTTTATAATGAATTTATATTTTTCTAGTTATGTAAAAATATTTTTTAAAATCTTTAAAAAAAATCATTCATAAAATAAACATTAATTGAAATAAAATAAAACATAAAAATATAAAAAATTTTTATTTCAACTAGTTTCCAACATTTCTCATTTTAATTTAGTTTAACTTGAGCTAAAATAACTAAAACTGAAATATAAATTAATAAAAACTATAGTGACATTTAAAAAAATACTAAAAATGACACGCTACATGATAAGCAATTTGTCTGTCCACAGCAGATGTGATGCAACAACAAAATCAACATCTCGTTTCTATAACGTCGCAGAAATAGAAAATAGAATCATTGTGTATGGCTGGTTAGGACAAAACCTCTGATTAATTCACTTCGGAATTAAAATTTCCTGATAATTTCCTCACTCCCATGTCATCCAAGATGTTTATGTCTTTCTTTCTTCAGTCGAAAAGAAATGAAGGTTTTTGATGAAAACATTCCAAGATTTTTCTCCATATAGTGGACTTCACTGGGGTTCAACGGGTTGAAGGTCCAAATGTCAGTTTTCACACGTACGTGATTACATATTGGTGGCGCATCGCAGAGCAGTGCAAGACAAGCATTTGTGGTTAAAAAGTATATAAATTTTTTTAGAAAATGCCCAATGGTTTCTCTAGATAAGACTCTTATTCCTCGTCTGGGATCATGTAGAGCTCTTTGAAGCTGCACTGAAACTGACATTTGGACCTTCAACCCGTTGAACCCCAGTGAAGTCCACTATATGGAGAAAAATCCTGGAATGTTTTCCTTAAAAACCTTCATTTCTTTTCGAGTGAAAAAAGAAAGACATGAACATCTTGGATGACATGGAAGTGAGAAAATTATCAGGAAATTTTAATTCTGAAGTGAACTAATCCTATAACATGGATAAGATGGCTTTTATCATGTTGCAGAATCGCTTCGCATCTGGTCAGGACACAGTGTTAGATAAACAGACATTGTCTATAGTGTTTTTACCTGTATTCCTCTCAGTGAAGATGCGCCCATGTAAAGGAAAACTCCATACAGCACTGGCATTGGAATGAACTAAGGAGACAAAATATTTTTTGTTACAGTCACTATCAAAACAAGATTGGTCAGCGCAGCAACCAACTGTTTGTCATTCGCACCGGTGTTTTCACCCTCATGTGAAACTCCCGATCACGCAGATTCTTATTGGAATGACTGGATTTCACAGAGCAACAGTAAATGAGACCACACTTTTACTCATAAATGTAACTGTTATTTAAAGTATGTTGACGATTGAGCTCCAGACCTTCAGCACTGAGGTCATGAATACGGAGCAGCCCATGAGGAGGAAGATCATGAGACCGGTGATCCGCTGCTCTCTGATCCCGAGGAACTTGGGCTGCTCTCCGGGCGCCGAGCACTCCGACTCCAGCTTCAGACTGTTCACGTGAGTGATGGACAGAACCGTCGCCGCCACGAACCACGGCAGCCCCATCAGAGAGCAAACGCCCAGCATCACACCCACCATGAACAGGTCCAGGTGATAGCCACAGCCTTTCTGTAGGAACAAGATGATAAACGAGGGGTTAATTCAGTTGCAAAACTTACTGGCTTTGTATGTGTAGATGAAACTAGCAGCACCTTCAGCTTGTGCTCCTTCCTGTTGATGATCACCGCTGTGATCTGCTGGTCCATGAAGATGAGGATGGTGCAGAGGAGGGCGGGAAGGACTGTAATCACACACGTCCACCACGGGTTCGGACCCAACGGGTTAATGAACCACCCACGGTCATCACGAGTTGGCTGAAAACATGTTGCAAGAATACATTAAATTGGCAACATCTATTCTTATTGAGTCTATTAATAAAACATTATAAACTTTGAACATTGTTTGTTATATTGAATTATATAATTAGCTGTACATACCACTGTATATTTCATTGTATATTTATTCGGTTTTTTCATATTTTTTTTCAACATTTTTTTTTTTTTAAATTGCAGTTTTACATATTGCATTTTCCTTATTATATTCCACTGTATATGACAACACTTTTGTATATTTCCTAAAATGTTTTATTTCTATAATTTAATCCACTTTTACAGCCCACATCTCTCCTTGTGTAAATTAAATTAAGATAGATAGATAGATAGATAGATAGATAGATAGATAGATAGATAGATAGATAGATAGATAGATAGAACGATGGGTAGACAGAAAGACAGACAGAATGACAAAACGACAGAACAATAGATAGACAGACAGACAGATAGACAGATAGACCGATAGACCGATAGATAGATAGATAGATAGATAGAACGATGGATAGACAGAACGACAGAATGTCAAAACAACAGAACAATAGATAGACAGAACGATAGACAGAACGATGGATAGATAGAACAATAGATAGATAGATAGATAGAACGATGGATAGACAGAACGACACAGAATGTCAAAACAACAGAACAATAGATAGACAGAACGACAGACAGAACGATGGATAGATAGAACAATAGACAGATAGATAGATAGATAGATAGATAGATAGATAGAACAATAGACAGAACGATGGATAGATAGAACAATAGACAGACAGACAGATAGACAGATAGATAGATAGAATGACAAAACGACAGAACAATAGACAGACAGATAGATAGACAGATAGATAGATAGATAGATAAATAGACAGAATGATGGATAGATAGAACAATAGACAGACAGACACAGACAGATAGATAGATAGATAGATAGATAGATAGATAGACAACGACACAGAATGTCAAAACAACAGAACAATAGATAGACAGAACGATAGACAGAACGATGGATAGATAGAACAATAGACAGACAGATAGATAGATAGATAGATAGATAGATAGATAGATAGATAGATAGATAGATAGATAGATAGACAGAACAATAGACAGAACGATGGATAGATAGAACAATAGATAGATAGATAGATAGATAGATAGATAGACAGAATGATGGATAGATAGAACAATAGACAGACAGACAGACAGACAGACAGATAGATAGATAGATAGATAGATAGATAGATAGATAGATAGATAGATAGATAGATAGAACGATGGATAGACAGAATGACACAGAATGTCAAAACAACAGAACAATAGATAGATAGAACGATAGACAGAAAGATGGATAGATAGAACAATAGATAGATAGATAGATAGATAGATAGATAGATAGATAGATAGATAGATAGATAGACAGAACAATAGACAGAACGATGGATAGATAGAACAATAGACAGACAGACAGATAGACAGGTAGACATATAGATAGATAGAATGACAAAACGACAGAACAATAGACAGACAGATAGATAGATAGATAGATAGATAGATAGATAGATAGATAGATAGATAGATAGATAGATAGACAGAATGATGGATAGATAGAACAATAGACAGACAGACAGACAGACAGATAGATAGATAGATAGATAGACAGAACGACACAGAATGTCAGATAGATATGACAAAACGGCAGAATAATAGATAGACAGAACGATAGACAGAACGATGGATAGATAGAACAATAGACGGACGGACAGATAGATAGATAGATAGATAGTTAGACCGAACAATAGACAGATACCTTAAACTCATTGGGGACCTGTAGTTTGGGTGAAGGCACCCCTAAGGCGTAATCCACCAGAACCATCGTAGCAATAGTGATGAACACTGCGAAGTCACTGATGATGGATCTGACCTGGAGGAAACAGGATTTACAAATGTTATTCCCCTCCTTACAGCAGCAGCAGACACTCCACAGTAACACTAGAGGGCGCCAGACTGCAAATAACTCATCAGGCTGCAGCAGCTCTCAGACAGCCATGACTGCAGTACCTTGGTGGGGAAGTAGCGGCTGGTCTTGAATTCTTTGAGGAACGCTGACATGGCCACTGTAGAGAAGAAGAGAACTACAGACCAGAAGAGAACGTCAGGAACGTACGGACCATGAGGCCCGCAAGCTGACCCGACAAATTCTCCCTTCTTCTCAATGCAGTCCTGAAATGAGAAAGATACAGAATGGGTTAGGTTTTTATTACTTCATGAGTGTGAGTAAATAATAAATTCATGTTTGAGTGAACTGCTCTTTTAAATGCTATGAACAGGTTTTCTTTCTTTACTTGAATAGTTCACTCACAACAACATGGTAACAAGTGATTCATTTGTGGATGAGCTGTTCCTTTAAATGCTACGAATTTCCAAAACACAAACACAATCACACAGACATCTGCTCAACATGCTGTTATTGCCACTCTTGCCCGTTAAAAGACCAGCAGCAGCAGTGATCTTTTTATCTTTTATGATGATTTAACAGATGTAATCCAGTCTATTACACCTCCAGTTTCATTAAACAGTCTCTCCATCATGTCACTCAAACGAGACATTTTAATTCCCATAAAACATAACGTGTGAAGTTGAGTTGTAAACTGAGACAGGGAATCTCAAAAGTCAGGACTGCTATTCTGACCTGAACTTCCAGAGCTTCCCAGAAGATCTCCGGAGCCGAGATGTTGTTCTGCTCCCAGTACAGAAGGGTGGCATTGCTGGGGTTTGCAGGCTCAATACAGGAACATCTACAAAACAGAAGCATCCTTTAACTCGCTTTGCTATTAAATTGCATTTGTTTCTATAATCTTCTACACAGAATTGGTGTCCATCTCATTCTGTCACTCAATAAGTTGTGTTTTCACCTGTAAGTGGTGAGTTTCTCCAGATTGTTGTTCATATTAATGGGATACGTCTCCCCAAGATGAATGAGCTTCTCCAAGGCCTCGTAGATGAAGATGATGCAGATGAGAGAGGCGAAGGCTTCCTCCGTGAAGCGTGTGATGTAACAGACGAGTGAGCTGGCGTCAGTGGCCACCAGCAGCAGACAGAGGAACGCCGTCCACAGCCCGATACACGTCCTGAGGGACAGGTACGACAGCCCGTATTCCCTGCGGACACAGACACCGTCAGCCTGTACTGAACGCTAACACCGTCTGAAGGCTGCACAGGCCTTATGCACTCTGAGTGACTGCACAGCTTGGACAGAGACTGCAAGTCTGAAGGGGTGAAGGCCTTGCTAAGAGGTTTCTAAGGTATTCTGAGTGGTTGCTAAGCAGATTCTAGGGTGTTCTGGTTGGTTTCTATCTATCTAGAATTAAAGACAGACAGATAGATAGAACGAGAGATAAAATTATAGAACAGTCAGTAGATAAAACGAGATAAAACGATAGAACAATAGATAGACAGAATGATAGATAAACGACAGAATGATAAATAGAACAAGAGATGAAGGATAGAATGACAGAACGTGAGATAAATGATAGAATGATAGATAGAATGTGAGATAAAGGATAGAATGATAGATAGAACAAGAGATAAACGATAGAATGATAGAACGAGAGATAAACAATATAACGATAGACAGAAGGATAGATAAACGATAGAATGATAGAACAAGATAAACGATAGCATGATAGATAGATAGAACAAGCAATTAAACAATAGAAGATATAAAAGATAACGATAGAACAAGAGATAAAATGACAGAACGAGAGATAAACAATAGAATGATAACAAGAACGAGATAAAACGATAGAACAAGAGAGAATGAGAGATAAAATGATAGAATGATAGACAGAATGAGATAATAGAACGAAAGATAGAACAAGATAAACGATAGAACGATAGCTCGAACAAGAGATAAAACGATAGAACGAGAGATAGAACGAGAGATAAAACGATAGAATGATAGACAGAATGAGATAATAGAATGTTAGATAGAACGAGATAAACGATAGAACGATAGCTCGAACAAGAGATAAAACGATAGAACGAGAGACAGAACGAGATAAAACAAAAGAACAAGAGATAGAACGAGATAAACGATAGAACGATAGCTAGAACGAGATAAACGATAGAACGAGAGATAGAATGAGATAAACGATAGCTAGAACAAGAGATAAAACGATAGAACGAGAGATAGAATGAGAGATAAAACGATAGAACGATAGATAGAATGAGAGATAAAACAATAGAACGATAGATAGAATGAGATAAACGATAGCTAGAACAAGAGATAAAATGATAGAATGAGAGATAAAATGATAGAATGATGGCTAGAACGAGAGAAAACGATAGAACGAGATATAAAACGATAGAACGATAGCTAGAACGAGAGATAACAAAAGAACAAGAGATAGAACGAGATAAACGATAGAACGAGAGATAGAACGAGATAAACGATAGCTAGAACAAGAGATAAAACGATAGAACGAGAGATAGAATGAGAGATAAAACGATAGAACGAGAGATAGAATGAGAGATAAAACAATAGAACGATAGATAGAATGAGATAAACGATAGCTAGAACAAGAGATAAAACGATAGAATGACAGATAGAATGAGATAAAATGATAGAATGAGAGATAAAATGATAGAACGAGAGATAGAATGAGAGAAAACGATAGAACGAGAGATAAAACGATAGAACGATAGCTAGAACGAGAGATAACAAAAGAACAAGAGATAGAATGAGATAAACGATAGAGCGATAGCTAGAACGAGATAAACGATAGAACGAGAGATAGAATGAGATAAACGATAGCTAGAACAAGAGATAAAACGATAGAATGACAGTTAGAATGAGAGATAAAACGATAGAACAATAGATAGAATGATAAATGATAGCTAGAACAAGAGATAAAACTATAGAATGACAGATAGAATGAGATAAAACAATAGAATGAGAGATAAAATGATAGAATGATAGCTAGAACAAGAGATAAAACAATAGAATGACATAGAATGAGATAAAACGATAGAATGAGAGATAAAATGATAGAATGATAGCTAGAACGAGAGAAAACGATAGAACGAGAGATAGAACGAGATAAAACGATAGAACGATAGCTAGAACGAGAGATAAAACAAAAGAACAAGAGATAGAACGAGATAAACGATAGAACGAGAGATAGAATGAGATCAACGATAGCTAGAACAAGAGATAAAACGATAGAACGAGAGATAGAATGAGAGATAAAACGATAGAACAATAGATAGAATGAGATAAACGATAGCTAGAACAAGAGATAAAACGATAGAATGACAGATAGAATGAGATAAAACGATAGAATGAGATAAAATGATAGAATGATAGCTAGAATGAGAGAAAACGATAGAACGAGAGATAGAACTTGATAAACGATAGATAGAACAAGAGATAAAACGATAGAACGATAGATAGAACGAGAGATAAAACGATAGAACGAGAGATAGAATGAGAGATTAACGATAGACCGATAGATAGAATGAGATAAACGATAGCTAGAACAAGAGATAAAACGATAGAACGAGAGATAGAATGAGAGATAAAACGATAGAACAATATATAGAATGAGAGAAACGATAGCTAGAACAAGAGATAAAACGATAGAATGACAGATAGAATGAGATAAAACGACAGAATGAGAGATAAAATGATAGAATGATAGCTAGAATGAGAGAAAACGATAGAACGAGAGATAGAACGAGATAAACGATAGCTAGAACAAGAGATAAAACGATAGAATGATAGACAGAATGAGATAATAGAACGTTAGAATGAGATAAATGATAGAACGAGAGACAGATTGAGAGACAAAACGATAGAACGAGAGATAGAATGAGAGAAAACGATAAAATGAGAGATAAACGATAGAACGTTAGATAGAACGAGATAAAATTATAGAATGTTAGATAGAACGAGAGAAAAAACAACAAGAGATAAAATGATAGAACGACAGACAGAATGAGATAAACAATAGAACGATAGATAAAAAGTGATAAAATGATAGAACGTTAGATAGAACAAGAGATAAAACAATAGAACGAGAGAAACGACAGAACAAGAGATAGAACCAGACATAAAATGATAGAACAATAGATAGAATGACAGATACATAAGAGATAAAATGATAGAATGATAGATAGAATGAGAAAAATGATAGAATGACAGCTAGAACAAGAGATAAAACGATAGAATGAGAATGAGAGAAACAATAGAACGTTAGATAGAACAATTTTAGATAGATAGATAGATAGATAGATAGATAGATAAAACGATAGAATAGACGGAATAAAAGATAAGAGAGAATGATAGATAGAACAAGACAAAACGATAGAACAATAGACAGAACGAGAAATAAAATCATAGAATAGATAGATAGAACGACAGATACACGATAGAACGATAGAGAAGAGATAAAACGATAGTGTTAGAACAAGAGAGACAGACTAGAATAAATTTTCATGATCTAAACCAATAAAGTCTAAATGATTTTCTTTCATTCAGTACTGCAGTTTAAATCAGTGATATAAACATCAGAGGATGGCATTACACATACTTGCAGAATTTGAACAATATTTTCTCAAACACCAGAACGGGTCCGGTGCTGCCCAGGATAGTGAGAGGCTGTCCGGCAAAGAGCGAGTACGCGATTCCAGTCATGGAGGCTCCAAACAGAGATTCAATTGCACTCTGAGAAGATGTATAAAAACAATCATGTTTATATGACTACATTAACATACATGAAAATATTACTGACTGTGCAACTTAAACCAGCCAATCAGAAGCAGACCACATGTGTGTATTTAAATGATGTCCATGTGTTCTTACTATGCGTCCCTCTGTAGCTTCTCCCAGCAGCCCTCCGAAGGTGATAACAGGGGACATGCAGGCGCAGTACAGGAACAGGAAAGAGGCCAAACACTGCAGGCTGAGCGCATCTGTGAAATCCGACAGGAAGTGCGGAGCCTTCCTCTTCACATCCAGAACCAATCCACCAAAAAACCTGACAAAAAACACCAGACACCCCTCTGAGCTGCGGAAAAGCTGGAAAACTGGCTTAAACGGAATTCAGTGCCACACATTTAGAGCTGTGTCACATTCCACTGAGAATTACATAAACACACACTCACCAGGAAACAAATGTGAGTACAAATTATTTTCATGACAATTAAACATGTTTTCCTTCTAAACTGTCTTTACTATAATGCAAAAAAAAAAAAAAAAAGTATTTTAGTATTACTTAAATTGTAATTTGTACTGTAATGTAATGTAATATCAAGATGCATCACAGTAATGGGAAATTGGGAGGGTAATTCTCATGAAAATAATGTCAATTACTATCCTAATGTACCTAAAAAATAGGCTTCATTTTCAAACTTTCTTCTTTTCTTTTTTATTTTGGAGTACAAAGAATTTGTTGAGAATCACACATCTTCTAACAACATTTGGGACATGGGATGGCTGGAGGGTTTTTTTCTGCATTTTCGACACAGACGAGGAATATTCCTTGCATTATGCCGCAGTTTTCGTTTCGTGTTTTGTATTAGTATTATATTAATGAGAATAATTGGACTTAAAGATATTCGGATATAAAATATCAAAATGCATTACAGTAATGTGAGTTTAACTATTATTTCTTTTCTTTCTTTTTTTTATTTTACAGTCTAAATAATTTATTGCAAGTCACACATCTTCTCCTAACATTTTCATATGCAGAAAAATAATTGTATCTATAGGATGGCTGGAGATTTTTTTTTTTTTCCATGTTTCAACACACATGTGGAATATTCCTCGCAATAAGCCACGGTTTTCTGACCAAATACAGTTTCGTGTTTTTACAGTACTGTATTATATTAATGAGAATAATGGGAATTACAAAGATCCCCAGATATAAAATATTGAGATGTATTACATTTAGGGGGTAAATTTGCTTAATTCACTTATAAAAATAGGCTTAATTTTCAAACTATTATTTATTTACTTTTTTATTTTACAGTCTAAAGAATTTCTTGCAACTCACACGTCTTCTCCCAACATTTTCCTATGCAGAACAATAATTTTATATATAGGATGGCTGCTTTTTTTCTCCATGTTCCGACACATATGTGGAATATTCCTCGCAGTAAGTCACGGGTTTCCTGACCAGTGCCGTTTCACAGCAAGACAGAAAGTCTGGCGCATCTTGCATATGAAAAACAGTTGCACTGTCACAGGGACAAAAAATATATATATATGTTTAATATGTGATCCTGGACCACAAAACCAGTCATAAGGCACACGGGTATATTTGTAGCAATAGCCAACAATATGGGTCAAAATTATCGATTTTTATTTTATGCCAAAAATCATTAGGATATTAAGTAAAGATCATGTTCCACAAAGATATTTTGTAAATTTCCTACCGTAAATATATCAAAAATGTATTTTTGTGAGTGGATATCGATTGCTAAGGACTTCATCTGGACAACTTTAAAGGCGATTTTCTCAAAAATTTGATTTTTTTGCACCCTCAGATTCCAGATTGTATCTCGGCCAAATATTGTCCTATCCTAACAAATACATACACACATTTATAAATGGAAAGGTTATTTATTCAGCTTTCAGATGATGAATAAATGTCAATTTCAAACCTTATGACTGGTTTTGCGGTCCTGGGTCACATTTAGTAAATGCTAAATAGAGTTTTCACAATTCACCAGCATTAACTGGTGTGGCACAAAGTACAAATATATAAAAACTGAAATCAATGTAGTATATAAATATACAGATAAAATGGTAAAACACTGACCAGTTATCATCTATTTAACATTTTTAATTCAATTTTGTATTAAAAAGTCAATATTTGGCAGTCCAATTCGTTTACATTTACGTTTAGCAGATGCTTTTCTCCAAAGCGAATCGAGAACAATAGAAGCAATCAAATCAACATGAGGGCAACAGTATGTGTCAAGTCCCAGTTATTACGGCAAAGTGCACATCGTTCTTTAAAAGTAAATAAATAGAGAGACAGAATAGAAATAGAAAAAAGTGCTAATATTAATGGGTCAAGTGCTGATGAAAAAATTCAAAGAAAATTCAAGAAAGATATGTTAAAATCATAGCAGATATTATGTCCAGTGCATTTGTCACACTGGAAATGTAATATCAAGTTGAGAGCATTCAGTAATTTGTCGTTGCACGATTTAGAAAATATCGCAGGTCATTCAGGTATTCCATGCATACAGACTATTTAAGAAAGAATTCTTTAACCAGAAAGAAATATTAATATTAGGGCTGATCAGATATGATCACTGCAGACCATTTGGGAGAAAAGAGCCATCTGAGAACAGAAGGGGATTATTGTTGTGAGAAGAGAGAAAGTCACTCAAAGTTGTGAAAACTGTCACTCAACAGGAAGAGTGTGACCAAATGTCAAACATGGCATCTGTCCAGTTCACTGGAGAGTTGAAAACCTGGTCTTCAGTGGCACGGCTCTCGGTTACATTGTAGTAGAGAATGAAACATTCATCCTAAATGATCTGCGTTATTACGTGCCCTTTAACTGTCATAACGAACACGACGGTGACCTTTTACATCATATTGGTTTCTGAGAGGAACATTTCTCTTTTTAATAGTTCACAAGACTTAAGTTGTGTCATGTTTAAGTATTAACTTCATCTTAGATCTTTCTCTTAAAGAAATCGGAGTATAGATCGACAAAATGTGAATGACAGCTCAGATAATTGATAAGATTTCAGACTGATATCTTAGACTTTTGATCGCAGACTTTGGTATCTAGGCACAATTGTTAAGGTTAAGTCAAGTTACATTTATATCTATTGCGCTTTATACAATGCAGATTGTTTCAAAGCAGCTTCACAGTAGTCAATGATCAATGTTGATTCACTTTAGTTCAATAACTATGTAAAATTCATCGATCATGAACCAAGTTCAACTCAGCTCGAATCAGTTCACTGTTTCAATTCAGTTCAATAACAGAGTTAAAGTCGCATTTTGTAAATTATGAAACAAATTTGATTCAGCTATAAAGCAGCTCTACAGAAGACAATATGACCATTATCCCAGACAGCTACTTCCTGGTTCTCCTTAAGCCAGTTTGGGCATTTCCGGTGAACTGTTAGCTGTCATTCTGTACCCGCTGGACATTGACACAAAACCATCAATGGTTGACTTTTTAATGTTGTATTTATATTTTAATTCAGTTATCACTCTTGCCTGATTTGCCTATAAACCTGTTTATTGATAACAATAAAGACGAAGATAATGGGAAATTTGAATAAGAAACACGGTGTCTGTAATTAAACACGCACACACAACATTTTTCCAGCACTTCAAATGTTATTTTTAATGTGATGACCCAAAACATTATTTGATTGTCCCGGTTTGTAAAACCGAACGTTTCAAGATTTGATAGAAAACACTTTTATTTAGACATTAATTACCACTGTAACCATCAGATGGCGGCAGAGGAGCATTTATTGGCTCATATTAGCCGTATTTCCTGTAATGTTTTTTCACTCAGTTTCGCTTTTGAATAAATATTAAACATTATAAAATAACTAGTTTTAAAAATACATTTTGTCAAGGTGAAGTATGAAGTACTCACAAAATCTCATGAAAAACAATAACTTTTCTCATGAATTATACAGAAAGCGAGCACCACGCTCTCTCTTTATAATCACAGAAGCTGTC
Organism: Megalobrama amblycephala; assembly: GCF_018812025.1. Lineage (NCBI taxonomy): Eukaryota > Metazoa > Chordata > Actinopteri > Cypriniformes > Xenocyprididae > Megalobrama > Megalobrama amblycephala. The sequence goes on from NC_063049.1 coordinate 42,205,758, forward strand.
AGTGCAGCGCAAGCTCAATCTCAGCACACTTGTGAAAATTTACATTTTATTCAATGAATCTAACTAACTTGCACAAGAAATCTTTCATTTACAGTGTGTTGACACTTTTTTTTCCACACAAACGTGTGAAAACTGATGGTCGAATTGAATTTTGCAGACAAGGAACATTGAGACATGTCTTTTTTTTATGCCATCTTACATTCGAATAATGTGTCTGTGACGTTTCAGCTCAAAATACCCCATAGATTTTTTTTTTATTATATTTTTTAACTGCCTATTTTGGGGCATCATTAGAAATGCACCGATTCAGGCTGCGGCCCCTTTAATTGCTCGCACTCTCCGCCCCCTCCCGAGCTCTCGACCCTATCATTGCATAAACAAAGTTCACACAGCGAATATAACCCTCAAAATGAATCTTTACAAAGTGTTCATAATGCATACTGCATGCATACATCGGATTATGTGAGTATGGTATTTTTTTGGATGTTTACATTTGATTCTGAATGAGTTTGATAGTGCTCCGTGGCTAACGGCTAATGCTACACTGTTGGAGAGATTTATAAAGAATGAAGTTGTGTTTATGAATTATACAGACTGCAAGTGTTTAAAAATGAAAATAACGACGGCTCTTGTCTCAGTGAATACAGTAATAAACGATGGTAACTTTAACCACATTTAACAGTACATTAGCAACATGCTAACGAAACATTTAGAAAGACAGTTTACAAAAATCACTAAAAATATCATGTAATCATGGATCATGTCAGTTATTATCACTCCATCTGCCATTTTTCACTATTGTCCTTGCTTGCTTACCTAGTCTGATGATTCAGCTGTGCACAGATCCAGAAGTTAATACTGGCTGCCCTTGTCTAATGCCTTGAACATGGGCTGGCATATGCAAATATTAGGGGCGTACATATTAATGATCCCGACTGTTACGTAACAGTCGGTGTTATGCTGAGATTCACCTGTTCCTCGGAGGTCGTTTAAACAAATGAGATTTACATAAGAAGGAGGAAACAATGGAGTTTGAGACTCACTGTATGTCATTTCCATGTACTGAACTCTTGTTATTAAACTATGCCACAGTAAATTCAATTTTTAATTCTAGGGCACCTTTAAGAACATCACATGCATATGGTCCATTCAGTTCAAGTTTTGTTCTCATCTAATAGTGTCAGTGCAGTACAAGATTACATTAACATCTCTTCTGAAACCTTGACACAGGAAAAAAGATTTCTGCAAACATCTCCATTCCTTCTAAAAGGAGGTTTTAAAGAGATTTCCTTTATGATTTTTTTCCACGGCTTTCACACAAACTGACATGTGATTGTGATACGTCTACACACATACACACACTCCAGACTGACCTCCCGGTGCGCTGCAGCTCAGGGCCTCCATGTCCACCATGTTCCTCTGTCTCTGCCAGCTCTCCATTAGGCACTGCAGGGATCTTTCTCTTCTCCTGTTATATCAAACACAGAGACAATAGAGGGACACACCAGCACTCTTAGCATAAAACTGTGAGAGGAGATCTGACAGCAAGCAGCAGAAGACTTCACAGAGATAGTCCTCAAACATTCTGGGCTGCGTTTCTCAAAAGCTTTGTGAGCTTTTACGAGGTTCCACGATCTACTTAGGCTTACAATGCTTTTGAGAAACACAGCCCAGTTTAGTGTTTGTTCTAAATCTGGGATCATAAGTGTTGAACTACTGCAATTAATTAAGCCTGAAGGGCTTAAAAGTGCAGTAAGCAATTTCTGAGAAACGCTGTTGAAAAGTGAAATCAACACCCAAACAAACAATTTACAGAATATTTACAGACATCCCACCACTCCCGGGAAGTCCGGGATTCTCCCGCATATTGTTAGCGGCTCCCTGACACCCCGCAAATTATATACAATATATTTATATAGATACAGTGCTCTACCCCTTTGAAAATTAACATTTTAAACAATAACAATTTCCAAAATGTTGACAAGACTAAGTTTAATATGACATCTGTTTAACTTATATCATGAAAGTAAGGTTAATAATATAACTTAGATTAAACATTTTTAAGTTTTACTCAAATTAGGGTGATGCAAAAATGAGTACACCCCACAACAAAAACTACATCATCTAGTACTTTGTATGGCCTCCATGATTTTTAATGACAGCACCAAGTCTTCTAGGCATCTTTTTCCATTCTTCAAGAAGGATCTCTTTTAGAGACTGGATGCTGGATGGAGAGTGATGCTCAACTTGTCTCTTCAGAATTCCCCATAGGTGTTCGATTGGGTTCAGATCAGGAGCCACTGAATCACTTTCTTCAGAAATCCAACAGTGGCCTTAGATGTTTGTTTAGGATCATGGTCATGTTGGTGATGTAGCATCTTCTCTTTCAGTATAGAGCAGTACATCTGTGAATTCACGATGCCATCAATGAAATGCAGCTCCCAGACACCAGCAGCACTCCTGCAGCCCCACATAAGGACACTGACACCACCATGTTTCCCTGTAGGCACCATGCATTTTTCTTTGTATTCCTCACCTTTGTGATGCCATACAGTTTTGAAGCCATCAGTTCCAAAAACATTTATCTTGGTCTCATCACTCCAGAGTATAGAGTCCCAGTAGTCTTCATCTTTGTCAGCATGGGTCCTGGCAAACTCTAGGCGGGCTTTTTTGTGCCTGGGCTTTAGGAGAGGCTTCTTTTGTGGACGGCACCCATGCATGCCATTCCTCTGCAGTGTACGCCGTATTGTGTCACGGGAAATAGTCACCCCAGTTTGGCTTTCTACTTCTTTAGATAACTGCAGTGAACTTGCATGCCGATTTTCTTCAACCCTTCTCGTCAGAAGACGCTCCTGTCGAGGTGTTAACATCTGTGGATGATCTGGACGTCTCTGTGAGATGGTTGCAGTTCCATCTTTTTAAAATTTTTGTACCACTTTTGCTACAGTATTCTGACTGATAAGTAAAGCTTTGCTGATCTTCTTGTAGCCTTCACCTTTCTGGTGTAAAGAAATTACTTTCTTTCTCAGGTCTTGTGACATTTCTCTTCCATGTGGTGCCATTGCTGACAGCATGAAATGGGGTTTTAACACCCTTTTATAGTCAGCTGCCTGCTGGACACCTGTGTAATGAATAATTAGACTCACCTGTGGTTGAATTCTTGTTAAATTTGACATTTGTAGTCTAAAATCTAGCTCCAGAGACTTTCAGTGGAGTGTACTCATTTTTGCATCACCCTAATTTGAGTAAAACTGAAAATTGTGTTCTCTACGTTACATTATTCACCTTACTTTCATGTTATAAGTTAAACAGATGTTATATTAAACTTAGTCTTGTCAACATTTTGGATTTTATTTTTTTTTGTGTGTTCATTGAGATATTGTTTAAAATGTTACTTTTCAAAGGGGGTGTACTCATTTATGCTGAGAACTGAATTAGATATAACCAAAGAGGAAAAGCTCAGAGGAATAAAACTGAAAATAAGCTATAGGACCGCATTAATATTGGGAAAGCTTTAGAGAGCAGGAAGCTGAAAACAGACTTTGTTTCTGCTCGATATGTGAGTAACATTGGTTTTGCTATGTTTCACAAAACCAAGATATGCTGTTGTTGAATCACAGCTGATTCATATATACTAGCGCAAGCTGTCTGATGCTCCAGCTGTTAGTCACTGCCTGTGTTGCATAGCGTGTTTGTCATTTTGGGGGCGGAGCCATGAAGGGAGGGGTGTGTTTGTTTGGGTGTATCTCAGAAATTGCTTACTGCACCTTTAACATACAGACAATTGTTTTGTAGACAGCTATGATGTCATCATAAAATTTGCATACTGAATTGTGATTGGTCTTGTCTTCCTTGCATATCTATCTACACCAACCATCTACAAATCTTTTGTAAAATTAAATATGTCTTCACTGTCACTTTTGATCAATTTAATCCATCCTTGATGAATAAAAGTATTAATTTCTTTCAAAAAGCCGATCTACAGTTAATCCTTTCTTCAATATTTCTAGATTGAGATTCTACAGTAAATGCTCTGTTTTAATCTTTATAATCAGATGGAGACTCACATTGAGAAGACACTGTGACTTTCGTCACATGACTTACTGTACAGACATGTGGCAGATAACACACTTGATTTTACATAACAGAAGTTTTTTTACATAACAATAGTTTTTCATTTGATATTAACCACAATAATATCTATGTCTAACTACATTACCAGCTAAAAGGTTTGAAAACACCTAATCATTCATCATTTTAGAATAATATTAAAGGTGATAAACTCTAAAATGACACAATGGAAGTCTAAGAATGATGAAGTGACACAAACTCTCATATAATTAAAGAGGACCTTTTATGCTTTTTTACATTTTCAGCTTTCTTTAGTGTGTAATGTTGCTGTTTGAGATCTGCGAAGAAGTTCAAAAGCACAAAGTCCCTCCATTAGGAGTTTAAAAATACATTTTTTACACTTTCTGAACTTTCTGAATTGTAGTCTTGAGTTTTCTTCCGGGAACGCACATGTCACAATATTATTCATTTAAATAATTCCCGCCCACAATGCATATGCAAAATAAAGGGGCGGGGCCTGGTTGAGTTAGTTAGTAGTGTGTTGAAACTGGTGGTTATGGAAAGGGGCGGGACATTTCCCAAACACACTTGAAGCACTTGACCAATCACAACACACTGATCCAGCCGACCAATCAGAGCACATTGTGCTTTTAAGAAGGAGGGGCTTCATAGAGACAGGAACTAAACAGAGCGTTACTGACAGACTGGGAAGAGAGGAGCTGCAACAATGGAGGATATGGGGAAAATAATGTGTTTTTTGAACATTCAAGCATGAAAACCTGAGGTGCATGATGGGATATGTGTGATGAACACTTCATTATGCTTTTTCTTCACTACGTACTGCAACTCTTCCCTTCAATGTAATTAAATGTTTCATTTTGTACAGAAATTCATTTTTATGTGCAACTTGAATTGGTCTACAAAACTCATTTGAAGCATTTAAGCATCAGTCTTTAGATCAAAAGCCTTTTAAGATTGTGAGCAACAACATTAGCTTTGTGTTTCTCTGGTTTATAGTTCCTGTCTGTAGTCCTGTTCCACTGACCTGGGACGGGACGTTCTTTGGCGGCTCTATCCTGATGGAAGGGTCCCATTCTCCTGGTGGCAGAACTGTAACTTGGTCAAGAAATTCATCAATTCCAGCAATCAGATCATTGCGATCTTTAGCTTTATAGGCCACATCATGGAAAACCTGGAAGAAGAAAAAGCAAAACATTCTTAGTCAAAAATATGAATAAGATGTGATGAAAGAAGAAATCTGAATTAAAGGAACGGTTTATACAAAAATCAAAACATTTTCTGTCATATTATTAGCATATTATTCTCTTTCTTTTGTGAAACACAAAATGAGATTCAATGTTAGAGTTTGAAAGATCAACAAAAGTATTGTCACACTTCAAAAAGGACAAAAAAGTAAAGTTTTTATGATACATTTTTAATCATTTTGGAGCCTGGCAGTATAAAACGGCATCCACATTCTCTATATTAAAAAACATTTGAAATGTTCTTCCTAGTAGTATCTCCATTTGTGTTTCACAAAAGAAAAAAATGAGGATTTGAAATGAAATGAGGGTGAATAAACAATTTTCATTTCAAGATAAACTATTTCTTTAAGACTACATATACAGGAAGCCTGGAAAAAAGTACATATTCACATTTTCATGCTTTTCATTAATGTCTTAAGATGTTGCCTTAGCAACATCAACCAGCAGCTTGGCACGAAGGGTGGTTTTCTGGCTAATTAGCAGTCATTTGCATGTTATTAGGGCCGTTCTGTAAGTCTCCTCTGCACCTCAAAGACTAAGTGAGAGAGAATCTGCTGAGCTGTGAAAGACCTCAGGAGTTTCGTATCCTCTCATCTCTGCGAGACACCAGTCTGCATGAAACCCGTTTTATTAAAGTAATAATAATCCATTTAAGGTAGTGAATTTGTGGGGTGTTCTGGATAAAATGCAAAGCACAGCAACGGTAATGTAATAAAAGACATCAACGTTCATGAGTCACATTTATTAATATTAATGGGTACATTTGAATGTTTTCATCATGCATTTTAATGTTGGATAAAATCAGAGCTTTATAAGTGCCTTAGGCGAGATTTTAAAAAGCTATTTCAGAATAGTACACAAACATCAGTGTCTGCCATGAAGAGTTGTTGACTTGTGAATTCACTCATTTTTTACAAAGCACAGTTTAAGTTGCGAATGCTAAAAACTAATACCTTAGGTAATTGTATTATGTATTATGTATTAATCACGTCATGATGCAGGCAGTTTTTAAATTAGTCCAACATAACATTTTTTTTTCTTTGGTAAACTTTGTTATCAAATTGTATTTTAATCTAAAGTAATAAAAGGATGTTAACTGGCATAAATTCATTTTAAATCACTAAAAAGCTGTCACTGATCTCAGTTCATGGTAGTCTCACAAAGATCTGTTACAGTCAACCTCTTATTTACATTGTGTTTACACTTCATTTGTTATAATGAGAGGATTCGAAAGCAGTCGGCACTGAATAAAAAATCTGGTGTTTGAACAGTGAGTGGATTCTGACTATCTTAAACGCCTCTGATTGGCCACTGCGTTCAAAAGATCATCAGACATGTCTGTGATTGGCTACATTGGTCAACACTGCAAAAACACGTTGTAAACAGAAACCCTTTGACTCTTTAGAGAACAAACACAAATACGCAATATCAAACACTTTTTAAAAAAAATGTAAATCACATTAGTTTGTATTCTTTTATCACAATTAAGTAAACAAGTAAATTTTAAGTAATTTTACATTGGTTGGTAATTTATTTTTAATTAATTAATACATTTTGTTTGTATACTAGGGTAGGCATGAAGAATACAGTAAGTTCTTCACTACCTATCAAGTCAAACCCTGAATATTGAATTAATTTCTAATCATTTTAAATGACCAGCTAATATCCATTAATATTCATTATAGAAACACTTTATATTACTGTAATTGTCTAGATTGGCAATATGTGGGTAAAATATTTTCTAAATTTTCTTTTCAACACATGTGATGTTTTAAACGCTGTTATTTTGTGCAGTAAAATTAACTTTAAAGAAGATCTACATTTATCTTTTTCTTTCATGGTGATAATATGGAAAATGTGCCATGCTTTAGTGGAGGATTTCTGTCACCTACTGGAAAACAAACACTTTTAACATAAAAATGACATGAAATTACCACTATAACCAGTAGATGGCAGCAGAGGACCACTCATTAGCTCATTTGCCATTTCCACTCCCTTTTATAGTTCTTTTCATGTGTTTTGCTTTTGGATTTATTATAAAATGAATATTATAACAAATTTTAGCAAATTTATTGCACTGAAGTATGAAGTAGCAAGAGTAGGAAAAGTCTCATGCCATTTAGAAACGAATTTCATGAAAATAAATAAATAAGCCCAGATTTCACACCGTCTTGAATTGCTCCCGCATCATATTATGTAAACTGCATTTATGACAAAAAAAAAACTCCACAGATGCAGATATCATAACAATCTTTCAATAAATTAACACATGTTGTACTCAGCTTTTGACTCTGCACTGCTACGGATTGAATAAAACGCTGAATAATGCAGACTAAAATACGAGGTTGAGCCGAATCCTGTCAACGGTTTCATATGAGTTTTAAAGAGAACTAAATCAATCGTGAATTAGTGTACATATTACGGAGTTAATCACAAATTTAGGGGGGGCTAAAGCCCTCCTAAAATGGGCCTAGTGACACCTCTTGTGATGTTTTCTGTGGCATTAGTTGGTTTGCGTCACTCTAAACATTTTTGTTTGACCAAATTACAGATATTTTATATACAAATATTCTAAAATGTATCTGGAACAAATGTGCAAAGTGAACACAAACAGTAACTTGCTAAAAGCTGTAAATCTGGACAACGATACAATGCTCTCTTACCTCATCTGTCATCAAGGTTGCAATTGATCTGCCAATCTCGTGATATTGTGGCCCTTTACCCAGAGGCCCCAGCAAGATGAACAGGAACCTGACAGATCGAGCACAAAACAGTAATATAACCGGTGTTCTTATGCTGAGTTTCACAATCACAACTTCAATGTTCACCTGGTCGTAATGGGCACTTCTGCCAGGCCGTTGAGCAGTACGGCAGGAGAGAGGCGGACAAATGCCACTACAGGCCTGTCCAGAAACTCCAGCTCTCCAACCAAGATATTAGAGGCCTCTGCACCTGCAGGGATCTTCTTCATGAAGTGCAGGTCTATCTACACACAAATTAGTATGCAGGAGTCAGGTTACTGCATCACTAGGTGAGAAATACACATGCATATTGAGAACAAAGTCTTGCACGGATGTTTTGAACAGGTTTGTCATTCAGACCTTAGGCTGTTTTTAAATAACTGGACACTAAAGTGATTTTAAGTTTAAGTTTAATAGTTGAATTGGAACCATTTTTTGTTTGTTTGTTTTTTTGAAAACAATGGGAAAAGAATAAATTTGATCAGTTAGTACAGATAAGACAAAAATTAAATAAAACTCAAGTGAAAATAAAACATAAAAAAAACTATAATAGTATATCAATGATACTAAAATATCGCTGGTTATGATACAAACCTTAACCCATTTTTCTACTAGTATGCTGGTTTTGCCAAGCCACCATAATTATGCAACCCATCTATTTCCAGGATTCTGAGATTTGACCATCAAATCTTCATATAGAATATTAAAAAGCATGAAAAAACTAATCCTATATGTGCGCATACTATATAAATCTCTTTGTAGAATTGTGATTACTGCGGAAATGTGTTCTTAGACTGGTTTATGGTCAAAGGTCAAGATGATCATTTAATCATGACCCCTGTGAACCCAGACTTTTGCTGCGTCCCAATTCGCCTACTTATACTACGCCCTAAAAGTATGTACTCTTTTTGTGAACAAAAAGTACTTACTTTTGAGTGTGCAGCAAAAGAGTAGACAAGCTTTGGGACATACTATCATGTCATACAATCGCGTCTTTTCTCTCTGTCTCATCCTGTCACCGTAAACTGGCCTGCCAATCATCTTACATCCTCCACATTTCATTTAGCTAATTTCCTACCGTGATCAGCAGTGGCGGGTCTTTCATGTGGAGAACTGTCCTCATATTTATGCATAATGATGCATTTAAAAGTTAATGGGCATTCGGATCTTTATAAAAGTCCACATTGGTATTTGCAGATAAAAATAACACAGATAACATGAAATAAATATTTTCTATCAGGCTGAACTTATTATTAGTCACTCAAACCTCTCAGCGTCGATCGCGCATATCCGCCATGTTTTGTAGTTTTTTAACACTTTTTACTTGTGTTTGTAGTTCTGAACTGAATCCTCGTCCAACGCGCAATGGGTTGTGGGCAATATTAGCCTTTACAGTGTGCATGGATCCACACTTCGAAAATCTACCGGAAATAGTGGACCATCCGGGGACTTTTGGCATACTCTTTTCAACATACTATGCTTTGGGACACACTTATTTTAATCTCACATACTATTTAGGATGGATAGTATGGACATTGGGACGCAGGCACACACTCATCTGTTCATGGGATCACAACTATAATATCCACTTAATGCAAGAAAAAGAACAGTCTAATGTCAGGTAAAGAGGGTTTCAACCATGATGTGTTTAAACCATAATCCCTTTCCCAGAACAGACAGACGGAGGTTCAGAGAAATCGACAGACCTCTTTGTACTGTCCTGAACTGTGAGACCTTTTACACACTGTAAAAATGTTAGTTGTTTTAACAGAAACTTTAAATTACTTCATCATGTAATGATGAATACAAATTTACCAGGACATTGTGTCATTTTACTATAAAATACAGTCAGATTTGTTTTGGGGGGAAGAAAAAGTAAGAATTACCATAACATTTTTTTAAATAAATATATTTAAATAAATGTAATAAATGTTTTTGAAAATCTATACTCTTACAGTAAATTGATGTAAACATTGTTTTGTTTGTTTTTTTAACCAAAAAAAATTATGCATATATGGTGCCCCGCATATGATATGCAGAAAAAAAAATAGTAGGCTAAATCATGCGTGCAATTTACTAATTCATTCCCTCGATTTATAAATAGTGCACACGATTTACTAATTTGTTCCCTAGATTTGCTAAATCATGCGCACAATTTATAAATCGAGGGAACGAAATAGTAAATCATGCGCACAATTTAGCAAATCAAGGGAACGAAAATAAATCGTGCGCACGATTTAGCAAATCGAGGGAGCAAAATAGCAAATCATGCATGCGATTTAGCAAATCGAGGGAGCGAAATAGTAAATCATGCACACGATTTAGTAAATCGAGGGAGCGAAATATTAAGTCATGCACATGATTTAGCAAATCAAGGGAACGAAAATAACTTGTGCGCGCAATTTAGCAAATCGAGGGAACGAAATAGTAAATCGTGCATGCGATTTAGCAAATTGAGGGAGCGAAATAGTAAATTATGCATGCTCATATGCATCAGCCTTATATGCTCACCAAGGCTGTATTCATTCACCAAAAATACAGTAAAAAAAGCAATATTTTGAACTATTATTACAATTTAAAATTACTGTTTGTATTTGAATATTTTTTAAAGTGTAATTTATTCCTGTGATCAAAGCTGAATTTTCAGCATCATTACTCCAGTCTTCAGTGTCACATGTTCCTTCAGAAATCATTCTAACATGAAATATTTATTAATATTAATGTCATTATTAAAAACAGTTGTGCAGCTTCATATATTTTTGTGGAAACTGATACATTTTTCAGAATTCTTTAAAGAACAGAATATTCAAAAGAACAATGTTAAATCTTTTGCTTTACTGTCACTTTTGATCAATTTAATGCATCCTTGCTGAATAAAAGTTTTAATTTCTTTAAAAAAAAAAAAAACATTTTACTGACCCCAAACTTTTGAATGGTAGTGTATTTGATTGAAATAATTGCATGATTTGAGGAATCATTCTGTGTCATTACCTTGCTGAAGTCCACGGCACTGTTTTCACGGCTCACGTCATTCTTGCCCTCTGTGCTCATGGGTTGAGACTGGGGTGAAATCATCAGACCTGCAAACCCGTACGCTACCAATCAATCAATCAATCAATCTACACAATGCCAACGCTAATCAATGTTAATCAACCGATTAATGGAACGCAGCATAAGCATCGGCTGTATTTCCCAATTAAATGTAGCAAACTGAAATGAAGTTAATGGATTGATAGGAGAGAAAATGATTTTAATGAAGTTCTGTTATGATCTCAGATGTGTTATAACCATCACAATTGAATGAAACATCCACAAAGTGAGACATAATGATCTGAGAGATGATGGCTTGTACTAATTTCTCATTTTTGCGAGTATGCCAACGACAGCAGCCTTCAAAAATGGATATAAATAAATCAGTTTGTATCCAAACTCGATGAACAAATCAATTGCGCTCTACTCTAAAAGCAGCTAAAGCAGGCAAAACATCTCTAGAGCTTTCAGCGCATGACGAAGCATCAAACCCTTTCGTTAAGAGAGCATCAGCGAGTCCTACATCGCATGAACAGATTTGTGTTTATTAGTCATACTCGCTGCTGTTTTAATGCAGCTTTGGCTCAGCGCTGCATGAATTAGAGTATTAATGATCCTCTGAGCATTTGTACAGAAAACAGCAGAGGAGAACGAAGGGGTCTGGTGCACTTCATGTGTTAGCGTTAGCGTGTGGGAAGCTGGCAAACTTCCTAAACATAAGCCCTGTATAAAGGTGATGAATATTCAGAATAGCCTTCACCTTCCTCACGGTATAATAATGTAATTTATCTGCAAAAACACTGCTTATCTACTGACTAAATTTGCACATATTGCTTACATTTTAGCATCAGTGTTTGGGTGTGAACCAACTAAAAGAACTACATTAACTACATTTTTCCAGTCGCATGAAAGTAGTTCAACTCTTGCTGGTCTACAAGCCAAAGCTAATTATGATGTTTTGGACAATTTTCCAAGCTGTTTTTTAGCATTTGTGCAACACAATGAAAAGAAAATTTGTCTAATTGATGCTTTATTTTGTATTTGATCCATCTTGTGAGTTGTGCAGCCGTAGAGAATCATGGGAAATGTAGTTTTGTCACCCAAACCTGTCTACCAATAGAATGCAACAATGCTATTCATTTTCTCCATAGGGGAATTGGTTTGAATGATAACAAAAAACCATTAAAGACAGACTTAATGTCAGCTACGAGGTTTTTAATTGATGGTGTTTGCTTTTGTTGAAGCCATAAGCCTGCATTTCAACTTAATTTTTAAATAATAAATGATGTTTAAAAGTGAAAAACTATATCAACCATGATTCTGCAAATTCGTAACAAGCGACTCACACCAAAAAACACTTTAGCGCCGCCCACTCCCATGAAGCATTGCAAATGAGCCACACAAGTCCTAAAAAGTGAAGCCAACACATTTCGATCGCCCCCTGGAGGCTGGCTGCAGTATAGGTCATAAACCCCGCCCTCTCCATGTAATTGAATGGGACAAACTATTTCACTTCAAATAATTTTTTTTCCAAATATGGCTTCTGTGATTTTAGGTAGTTCTTATGACGCAGATGTATGTACAAGTCTTAGTTAGCTATTTGATGGTATAAAAACGGGGTGTAGCATCATGATTGACAGCTGTGCTTGTGGAAGCGTGAGTGTGGGCGGGACCTTGATACCGCGGCTCCACCTCAGGATCACTCGGGCTCCGAATGACGTAATCCGCAACAACACTTTCTGGGATAAACAATAAATGTGTTGTTACTATATACAAAATAAACATCTTTAAATCAATAGTTTTATATTTACCTGTCAGTTTTTTATTTTATGTCAGTTGCACTGCTTCATGGGATTGTAGTTCTTTCTCTCACTAAAGTTAAGTTCCTTTGTCTGATTTTCAAATACTTTTTTCTTTAAATCAAGGTTTGTATTGTTGTGATTCAACTCATAGATGCAAAAAATGGGGGCGTACTAATGCGCTCTATTAAACTGGCCAGATGAATAGAATTGTCTGCTATAGGCTTTTTCATTGTTCTTCATACCAAATGTACTTAAAGGAAAGCTTCCCACCAGTGATTATGACTTTTGGTGGTGTTCATGTGTATTTGTCTCAAAAATATGATCATTCGGATGTTCCAAAAAACATCTGAATTCATTTTAGTGAGTTGATTCATTCAGACAGATCATTTTAATGGCAAAATGATTCTCTAGGTCATTTGAATCATCACTCAGTTGTGTTCCTGAAACTTTTGTGTGTCATTTATATGAGCTTATATGTATAGTATCATATTAAAGGATTAGTTCACTTCAGAATTAAAATTTACTCACCCCCATGTCATCCAAGATGTTCATGTCTTTCTTTCTTCAGAAAAGAAAAGAAATTCCATTCCAGGATTTTTCTCCATATAGTGGACTTCACTGGGGTTCAACGGGTTGAAGGTCCAAATGTCAGTTTCAGTGCAGCTTCAAAGAGCTCTACACGATCCCAGACGAGGAATAAGAGTCTTATCTAGAGAAACAATCAGTCATTTTCTAAAAAAAATAAAAATTATATACTTTTTAACCACAAATGCTCGTCTTGCACTGCTCTGCGATGCGCCACGCATTATATTATCATGTTGGAAAGGTCACGGTTGACAAAATTGACTTAATCTTTGCACGTTCGCTTTGTAAACACTGGATTGGTACTTCCGCCTACGTCACACGTGACCTTTCCAACATGATTATATAATGCGTGGCGCATCACATAGCAGTGCAAGATGAGCATTTGTGGTTAAAAGGTATATAATTTGTATTTTTTTAGAAAATGACTGATCGTCTCACTAGATAAGACTCTTATTCCTCGTCTGGGATCGTGTAGAGCTCTTTGAAGCTGCACTGAAACTGACATTTGGACCTTCAACCCGTTGAACCCCAGTGAAGTCCACTATATGGAGAAAAATCCTGGAATGTTTTCCTCAAAAACCTTCATTTCTTTTTGACTGAAGAAAGAAAGACATGAACATCTTGGATGACATGGGGGCGAGTGAATTATCAGGAAATTTTAATTCTGAAGTGAACTAATCCTTTAAGATGGATGCCTTCACCCTAACTCATATCCTTATTTTAGCACCAAATAAATACTGCTCTTTTTAAACTCATTTAATCATATTTTTTAATCATAATTTAAAAGATCTTACCACTTTTTAGTAGCTTTTTACTAGCGTTTAATATCACCTTTGGAAGTAAAGCAACTAAATATATCTAGTCATGGCTAATGAAATGGTTTTAAATTAACAACATTTCCTATCTGTTGTTAATATCTTCTCAGAGGGTCATGCATTCTTACTCAGCATTTTAACTATTTACATTCCGCCACCATTTAAGAAGTTTTTACCACGTGCAACCTATTCACTGAGATAACCACCTTTACATGTTATGTTTTAGGAAGCACTACAGCAGAAGGGAAAGTCTCTCAAGTTAAAAGTTGCCTGGATCCAAGCCGTCCTCTCTGTCCGGGCTGAAGGTGGCGGTGGGGTTCTTGTTTGGGTGGGTGGATGTGGAGGATGATGGAGGAGGGAGAGGTGAGGTGATGGACACACTGGACGAGCAGCACAGAGGCCAGCATGGAGAACAAGATGAGACCTGCCCATCATCCCCATCTGAAACAACTAATCGCCACAGAGGAGACTTAAAGGGATGACATGAAGCGCCTGTCAGACACACACACACACACACACGAGACAACAACACAGACACTGAAACTCTGAGATGATGGATCTGACATGTGTAAGTTAAACATTCACAGAATGGAGTGACAGATTTCAAATGAAACCAGCAACAACAAACAGTCAAACAAAGCAAATCACCAGAGTTACTGAATTAAATGCAAGTAAATAGCCTAAAAAAGAAAAATAGCCTAAAATATCTCTCCATTTGTGTACAAAATACAAGAGTCACTTTTAAAATTATGTGTCTATTTCTGCATTTTAAGAGATTTTACATGCCACGATGAATTATTTGAACATTGTATATTGTTATACACTATCGTTTAAAAAAGTTTGGGGCTGTTAAGATTTTTTAATGTGTTTGAAATGCTTACCAAGGCTGCATTTATTTGATCAAAAATACAGTAAAACTGTAATATTGTCAAATATTATTACAGTTCAAATAGTTGTTTTATAGTGTATAAGATGCAATTTACTCCTGTGATGAATTTTCAGCATCATTACTCCAGTCTTCAGTGTCACATGATCCTTCAGAAATCATTGTAATATGCTGATTTGCTGCTCAAGAAACATTTCTTACTATTATCAATGATGAAAACAGTTGTGCTGCTTCATATTTTTGTGATTCTTTGAATAGAATGTTATGTCACTCACTTTTGATCAATTTAATGTGAAAAAACATACTCATTTACTGACCCCAAACTTTTGAGCTGTAGTGTTTATCATTTTAGTGTCATCCACAGAATCAGACCTCATGTATTTTCTGTGCTAAGATACATGAATACCGTTTTTGTCCACGCAGTTCGACTCAGACTGTCTCTTCCCGATATCAGCAAAGGAGCGGACGATGGGAATCCGATTGGCCAGTTTCTTCTGGTTCTGATGATGGTGCTGCTTCAAAAGAGCCTCTTTGATCTTCTTCCTGACATCATCTTCAAGATGCCCAGCCACTTCCTGTTGGTCCAGAACCATGTCTAAGAAATTCGACACACAATATTAAATGATCAGCAGCAGTTAAGAGGATTGTTACATTTTGTTACATTTTAAAATTGCATTATTGGCCTAATATATATATATATAAACCCCACCCCCCAGGAACACGCAACAAAGGAGGTGTGGCCATGTTGGGCTGCTTTAGAGAAGAGGAAGAGTTGTTGTAAAGCTCCGCCCTCTTCTGGAAAGTGGTTTTACATCGTCCTGCTGAAATACACGAGGCCTTCCCTGAAACAGACGTCATCTGGAGGGGAGCATATGTTGCTATAAAACCTTTATATACCTTTCAGCATTCATAGTGCCTTCCAAAACATGCATGCTGCCCATACCATATGCACTTATGCACCCCCATACCATCAGAGATGCTGGCTTTTGAACTGAACGCTGATAACACGCTGGAAGGTCTCCCTCCTCTTTAGCCTGGAGGAAACGGCGTCTGTGATTTCCAACAAGAATGTCAAATTTGGACTCGTCTGACCATAGTACACTTTTCCACATTGAAACTTTGAGCCCACATTGGCCCACAGGACACGACGGAGCTTCTGGACCATGTTCACATATGGCTTCCTTTTTGCATGATAGAGCATTAGTTGGCATCTGCAGATGGCACGGCGGATTGTGTTTACCGACAGTGGTTTCTGGAAGTATTCCTGGGCCCATTTAGTAATGTCATTGACGCAATCATGCTGATGAGTGATGCAGTGTCGTCTTAGGGCCGGAGACCACGGGCGTCCAATAAAGGTCTTCGGCCTTGTCCCTTACGCATAAAGATTTCTCCAGTTTCTCTGAATCTTTTGATGATGTTATGCACTGTAGATTGCAAAGCCTTTGCAATTTGACATTGAGGAAAATTGTTTTTAAAGTATTCCACAATCTTTTTACACACTCTTTCACAGCTCTGCCCATCTTTACTTCTGAGAGACTCTGCCTCTCTAAGACAACCGTTTTATAGCTAATCATGTTAATTAGTTGCTAGATGTTCTCCCAGCTGAATCTTTTCAAAATTTCTTGCTTTTTCAGCCATTTGTTGCCCCCTTGCCAACTTTTTTGAGACCTGTAGCAGGCATCAAATTTTAAATGAGCTCATTTAGTGGATAAAAGTGTAAGATTTCTCAGTTTAAACATTTGTTATTTTATCTATGTTCTATTGTGAATAAAATATTGGCTCATGTGATTTGAAAGTCTTTTAGTTTACATTTTAGTCAAATTTTAAAAAGTTCCAACATTTCCAGAATTCGGGTGCAATCGTCTGATGTCGGTAAGATCTTGTTTTCACATGTTCATTGTCCTTTTTAAAACAGCAGCACAGATGTGCAGTGTAATAATGCTGACTAATGGTATATTCAACTTCATATGCTGCACCAAAGTGTTAATTATTCATTTCAAACCTGAATAATAAATAGAATTATGGATTCCTAACGGGATAAATTCCCCACAAGGCATATGTCTGCCCAGTGCTGTCTTGATACGGAGCTAATGTGCTCTTTAAATGGCTAATCTGTGCTAAATGTTTGGCAAAAAACTCATCTGTGCCTATTTTTACAGATGTTCCTTGAACTGACATTGATCTTGATGACAACCGATGGAGCAGCTGCTCTGAGATCCGTCTCATGTATCTGAAGATGCAGAACAGCTTTTAGTTATGCAAAATTCACACGCTTAAGAGAGTGAGAAGGTGCAAATGCTGTATAATTCATGATTGGCACTAAGCAATAAAGACAATGCATTTCCACAGCATGGTCACCTCTTGATTTTGTGTTGGATGACCTGTATTTTTTTTTCCTGAGCAATAATGGTGGAAATGTTGAATCAGATTTTTTATAGTCAAGACTTTAAAGTATGGAAGCTTGTTTCCTCCACAAAATAAAAAAATAAAAAAGGTAATTGTGACTTTTTATCTGACAATTCTGACTTTTTTCTCAGAATTGCATGATATAAAGTCATAATTGCAAGTTATAAAATCAGAATTGCGAGATATAAAGTCACAATGGCAAGTTATAACATATGCAACACTTTCTCAGGCTCAACTCATGAAATATTGATGCTCAGAAGCCGAATGCTTGTCTGAGCTTTAAACACTGTGAGTCTGTACACATGGCTTGAGCTGTCTTACACCAATCCCACAGAGATTAAAGTGTTGAACTCAGTTTAAGGTGTTCCTCAGCGACATATGAGCGCCGACACATCCACAGCCTATTACAATGTGATAATTTGACAAGGGAAGCTCATTTGACCAAAGATGGTAAACATCTTATAAGCACCGGAAAGAATATAAGGGTGAATCTCACTGAAACATGTTCAGGTCACAGTTCGCCTCACAATCAAAAGAGAAAAACAACCAATTATATTTTACAAAAATAAAATAAAGCTTTTTGCTGTGGTATAAAAATTGGAATCAACTATTGTAAAATTTTACTGGTATGTACATTTTTGTTGTCAAAAACGTATTTATCAAAATACAAGGTTACATGGGTCAAAAACAGTTTAAAAAATAATGAAAAAAATACAATACAAATTATATTACAAATTTAGGTTACACTTTATTTTGTTAGTCTACTTTAGACATTATATGAACTATGAGTAACTTTCCAACTACGTCAACTAGTAGTTGCAAAGTTACTTATAGTTAGCAGAATGTCTAAAGTGGACCATCGAAATAAAGTGTAACCAACATTTTAATGTTAGGCACTATTAATCGCGATTAATTACAGAAAAATGTGTGATTAATTATATATTTTTTAATTTATAGACAGCACTACTATTTTTAAGATAAGACCATTAATATTTTTTTTTTACATTTTGACAAATGTTCCCCATGCTCATTACCATAATGCATCTGTTTGTTTTGCTTTTACATATTTTAGAATTTGGTAATTGTTAATTATTCTTAATAATGATTGTCACTAGATTCTCATTACTGTAATTATTTTTACTGTATTACAGTAAAAAATGTTGCACTAAGATTTATATATATATATATATATATATATATATAAAAATCAATGTAAAGGAAGTTCAATAAATGTTGAATAAATAATTTACAATTCGCATTACAGCTCTCATAATTACGGAAACTTGTTTCAGCCACTAAATAAAAAATAAAAAAGGTAATTGCGACTTTTCTCAAAATTCTGAATATTTTTCTAAGAATTGGAGTTATAAACTCACAATTGCGAGAAATAAAGTCATAATTGAGGGCTATAAACTCACAATTCTGACTTTTTTTCTTGCAATTATGACTTTTTTCTCGTAATTCTGACTTTATATCTCACAATTCTGACTTTATATCTCACAATTCTGACTTTATAACACAATTCTGACTTTATATCACAATTCTGACTTTATAACACAATTCTGACTTTATTTCTCGTAATTCTGACTTTATATCTCACAATTCTGACTTTATAACACACAATTCTGACTTTATATCTCTAAATTCTGACTTTATAACACAATTCTGACTTTATTTCTCGCAATTCAGACTTAATATCACGCAATTCTGACTTTATAACTCACAATTCTGACTTTATAACTCACAATTCTGGCTTTATAACTTGCAAATGCGACTTTATATCTCACAATTCTAAGAAAAAAGTCAGAATTGTGAGATAAAATGTTGCATTTACCTTTTTTTTATTTTTTATTTAGTGGCGGAAACAAGCTCCCATACAGAATTGAATTTTCTTTTTTGCATTAATAAGGATCATTTGGGGAAATACAATTCTCACAAAAATAATGTCAATGCAAACTTTGTCCTAAAAAGTCTCTTTTTTTGTATTATTTCCTTTTTAAATAAATCTTTGGGATAAATGTGACCTAGAAATGACAGATTTCACCCAAAAAAAAAAAAAAACTGGAATCAGTTCTATGACTTTTTTTTTTTATGACTATTTCTTGCATCTCTTTTACATAAAACACACAAAAAAATCTTCCCTGCATCTGCTTCCTAATTTAGCTGTCAAATAAATCTGGCATTTTATATTATGACTATAGTTGGCTCCTTGACGAATTGCTTTGTTCCTCTTTAAATCAGTTTTTCCTCTCTAAAGTCATCTGCTAAATGCATAAGTGTAAAAGTACAGAAAACTCTACCTGCGACCTCCTCCAGAGAGCTGGCCCTCATGTCCAGCATGACGGTGCCGTTGAGGATGCAGCTCCGCAGCTCAAAGAGGCTGTGCAGAGAGAGCGTGGCCACGTACGGTTTACTCCAGCGCTCGCCGCCGTCCTCCACGTCCTCTTCAAACTTCAGCCACCTGGACAGAGTTAAAAGCAATGACAGATGACCAATGCATGTGGAAAATAAGAGCTTCAAGATGCAATTCAGAACTGAGCCTTCACATGAAGCTCTCGTACTAATCCAGAAGAATCAGAATATAGTGCACAAGCCATACGTCCTTTATTTCATATGTCAAATAGTGATTTTCAGGGTATTTTTGTAATGCCCTTCTTTGTAACCTTAACTGAATAAGCAAATGATCATTTATGTTGTTTCATGTGAATATTTCATATTTTTGGATATAAAGAACTACAGTTTGTTGTCTTTTTATGAAAAAAAATAAATAAATAATTCCCATGCTGAATGCACTTAGATGTGATGCCATATGACACTGTAGAAAACATCATCATTATAAGTGCTGTATTTAGCCTTTCTGTTTTATCACACACACACACACACACACACACACACACACACACACACACACATTACACAACAATGGTTCTTTATATAACCTCAGTTCTCTTAGACTAATGCTGCTCAACAGATTTAATGCATCCCTCATGCTCATATCAGAGCAGCCAAGAATCAATCTCTGAAAAACATTAACACATGTCAAAAGCCAAAAAATAAAATATTTTTATTGATTAAATATTTTATTGATATTGATAAATATTTTAAACATGGTGAAAGATTGTGTGTCAAGTTCTTTGAAATGTAATCTTTGTATTCATAATGTTGGTTTCATGCATTTTGAAAAACATCTATATCATTTTTGACAAAAAAAGAAAAAGAATAAATGACTCTATATCTGTGTAATCATCAAGTAAAAGTCCTAAAATATTTCCTTTAACACCTGGAAAACTTCTGAGTGGATGTCTAGATCATTACGCTCAAAAACAATATTCAAATAGGCCATTTTTTAGATTATAATAACATTTTCATGCCATATTAAAATATCTGATATTTTAAGAAATTTACATGTATTGACCTTGACATGTGGCCATCTCTGTGATGTCATTTCCTGTTCTTGGATTGGTCACATGACAACAAAATGCTTCCTGTATGTTGTTTATACTACACCAACTTTTTTAAAATATCAGATATCAGATATTTTTAAATATCACAGCTAAAGATATTTAACTGTAAATAAAAATAAAATAAAAAATAAATGTAAAACATTTCCTTGCAAAACAAATACATTTTTACATTTACTAAATGCACTTTTTTAGAGTCACTGAATAAAATAATTTAATAAAGAAATCATTTTTTTAAAAATCAGAGCTTTAATAACATTAAAATTATCAAATTTTTACTTTTTAGTAGATGATTGCGGCACTTTTTTAGAGCCACTGAATAATCAGGATTACAAAAATTATATTTTAAAAACTTGGCACATGCATTCTAAACAAGATTTTTAAAATACTTTTCATCTTTTCTCAGACATCCGTATTTGTTGTTGACCCATAAATGCTTATTAAATGACTAAATGTGCGTTCACGCCATATCAGATATCATAATTTATGAGATTCTAACTTGTAAAAAGCATTCACGTCTTCGTAGAACTCGTAATTACAACTTGTTAACTAGGAATTTTCTAACCTGTACCACCTGACTGCTGCAGATTCATTTTGCGGTTGATGGGGTTGCCATAGAACAGCTCAGAGTAGAACATCAGAGTGTCGTCTAATGATCATGTTAATTACAACATGGTGTGAATGCAGCATGAATCCAGACATGATTGGTTGAAGTGACATCACATGGTTCAATACCTGGCGGTTTCTCTCCACTCAGCATCCTCTCCATCACGGAGGCAGATCTCATCCAGCTCAGTGAAGAGGTCATGTGGTATGTGCTCTTCATCATCATCCTCAGTGCCCAGCAGAAACTGAACCCTCTGAGAGGGAGTATCTGTGACACATCATTTCAACTGTTTTAATAAACCACTCAGCTCAGTTGAAAAGGTCACATGGCGAAAATAGTCATACAATATCAGCTAAAAAGGCATCAGAGAGCCAAAATAACACAAGTTATGTTGACAATAATACACCACAGGAAAACATTTGGACTCGTCCCTGCTGAGTCACAGTGATGAGCTGCTGAAGAGCAACACGACTGTGAGCCTGTCCAGATCAGAGACCAGAACACACAGAGAGAGCTCACATCAAAGAAACATAATCACATAGGACAGACCGTCAAAGACAAAAAGAAATGATGAAAGGGCATCAGAAGGAACAGAAGAAGACATCAAACAGAAAAATACTGTCCTTTACAGCACAATTGCATTGCCCATTGTTAGTTTAAGGGATATTTCAACCTAAAATGAAAATGAAGTCATCATTTACTCACAGTGGTGTTGTTTTAATGCCGGATGCCCTTCTTTCTTTTTCGGACCACAAAAGGAGAAATTAAAAAAAGGTCTGTTCGCGCCCACACTTGTCCATATAATGGCGGCGAATAGAGACCAGCATCAAGCTTTAAAGGGGACCTATAATGCCCTTTTCACAAGATGTAATATAAGTCTCTGGTGTCCCCAGAATGCGTCTGTGAAGTTTCAGCTCAAAATCCCCCACAGATCATTTATTATAGCTTTTCAAATTTGCCCCTATTTTGGGTGTGAGAAAAAACACACAATTTTTGTGTGTGTCCCTTTAAATGCAAATGAACTGCTGCTCCCGGCCCCCTTTCCAGAAGAGGGCGGAGCTTCAACAGCTCAACAACAAAGCTGGAGAATCTCACGCAGCCAAACATTGTTCAGCCTTACATTGTTCAAACCGGAGTCGACACTGATGGAGAGACTGATGGAAAGACTCAGGTGGAGCTGGGGAAGGTGGAGGGTTTCTGAAAGTGTGCTGCGTACTGCCAAAGTCCCTTTAAGACAAGTCATTTCACTCGGCGGCCATCTTTGAAAAGCCTCTCGGGCATCCTGGGCATCATGCAATCTGTTTGAATGGGGAAACATCAAATTCTCCAAAACTGTTCGCCAACCTTATGATTAAATTTCATATTTGAAATCAATGAAATCTAACAACAACCGGCTCATAAATTTAGTTTCTAAACGCTCGAATCATGACAAAAAAACTGTATTTTTCCGTCTGGATCAAGCTGATGCGCATGCGCAGACCTAAATGACTGTCTGACTGTTTCTATAGAAACCGGTGATTCTAACGGTTGCTGAAGTGACGCGATGACTTTACCAGTCGGCGATTGGCTCTTATTTAGAAGGCGGGACTTATTCCGCCATATTGCGCGTTACACTTTCTCCCATTCAAAACTATACGAGTGACACGTCTTGTGTAATTCTATAGTCTTTGGTACTGCTTACAGCAACACTAACGTTACCAGTATTTGTTTGAATGTTAAGCCGCAGCTCATTGGCTGCTGATGCGATGGCAACCAATCAGCTGTGCAATGTAGATAATATTATCGCTATCAAATAAGTTAAAGACCTATCAGCCTGCGCCATCTAGAGTTTCATGCCAGAACTAGGTAATTGTGTTCGTCATAACACGAAGTCAAAGCGTTCACATCTGTCGTCAGACAGAGTTCCGGTTCAGAGATATGTAACTCAGTGAAGAAAGTACACAGATACTGGGATTTCTAGGCATTGTATTAGGCCTACATGTTGCATTTTTCATTAATCTTGATTTCTCACAACGTTTTTCTGGGCAAGTCGGAGTGAACTGCAGTGCTAATAGTGTCTCATGAACATGCAGTCAAGCACAGAACAGCCAAAGTGAGGACTTTCTTTAAATAATACATTCAATTTTGGCTTGTTTTTCACCAAACCCTATCGTAAACCCCCAGAACACTTGGAATATACGATACACGTTTCCTGGGATTATTCTGTGATATTTTTGCGTCTTTTTTAAAAGCTTGATGCTGGTCGCTATTCACTGCCATTTTATGGACGAGCACGAGCGGGGCATTTTTTAACATTTATCCTTTTGTGGTCCATAAAAGAAAGAAGGGCATACGGCATTAGAACGACAGCAGGGTGAGTAATGCATCAATGCATTAATGATCTTAATATACAGTGTTTCCATATCTTTGTTTTGTTTTCCAGTACAAACATCTAAACATGCTTAATTCAAGATACATTTACTTGAGATTCAAAAATACATAAGATATTAAATATGTATCAAAATTAACTGAGTTTGTGCTTAAAACAAGAAAAAAAAATCTGCCAAAGCAAAACATAATACCCCATAAATAAATTTGCTTCATTTCGAATTTCCATTTTATGTCTCAAATGTATCTAAGAATGTTCAGATATTCGTACTGGAAAACAAGACAAAAATACTGAGGAAGAAAATTAACTGCATGCATTGAAGGAAGGATGGACTCTTACTGTATGAAGGTGATTCTCGTCCATCTTCGACCCCTGAGTCTCTTTCCCTGCTTCTCTTCCTGTGTCGATGTCCATGATGTCGATGGCGTCGACGGGTTTTTCTGCCCAGAGGAACATGAACACCGATATACAGAGTCCTGTGACCTATAGATCAAAAGAAAACAGACGGGGACTCAGAGAATATAAAATCTACACTCACCGGCCTCTTTATTAGGTACACCTTTCTAGTACAGTGTTGGACCACTTTTGCCTTCAGAACTGCCTTAATTCTTCATGGCAGAGATTCAACAAGGTGCTGGAAACATACCTCAGTGATTTTGGTCCATATTGCCATGATAGCATCACATAGTTGCTGCAGATTTGTCATCTGCACATCCATGATGTGAATCTCCCATTCCAGCACATCCCAAAGCTGCTCTATTGGATTGAGATCTGGTGGAGGTCATTTGAGTTTAGTGAACTCTAGTCATGTTCAAGAAACCAGTTTGAGATGGTTTGAGCTTTGTGACTTGGCGCATTATCCTGCTGGAAGTATCCATCAGAAGATCATAAAGTGATGGATATGGTCAGCAACAATACTCAGGTAGGCTGTGGTGTTTAAATGATGCTCAGTTGGTACTAAGAGGCCTAAAGAGTGTCAAGAAAATCTCCCTCACACCATTACACCACCAGCAGCCTAAACCGTTGACACAAGGCAGGATGGATCTATGCTTTCACGCTGTTCACGCCAAATTCTGACCGTACCATCTGAATGAACTCATCAGACCAGACAATGTTTTTCCAGTCTTCTATTGTCCAGTTTTGGTGAGTCTGTGTGAATTGTAGCCTCAGTGTGTCTTCTGCTGCTGTAGCTCATCTGCTTCAAGGTTGGATGCGTTGAGCGTTCAGAGATGCTCTTCTGCAGACCTGCGAGAGGTTATGTGACTTACTGTTGCCTTTCTATTGGCTCGAACCAGTCTGGCCATTCTCCTCTGACCTCTGGCATCAACAAGGCATTTTCATCCACAGAACTGCCGCTCAGTGGGTATCTTCTCTTTTTTGGACCATTCTCTGTAAACCCTACACAGAGTTAAATCAACTCTTCTCAGAGAACATATGGTCCCTCTCTATATATAGTTAAAATAACACTGAAGCACATTTAGGGCCCTATAATACACCCGGCGCAATGCGACACAAGGCGCAGCGCAAGTGTGTTTGCTAGTTTGCGTCCGGCGCCATTTGCGTTTTCCCGTTCAGCGCCACGTCCTTAAATTAGTAAATGCATTTGCGCCAGTTAGTGCGCCCATGGGCGTGCTGGTCTAAAAAAGAGGTGTGTTCAGGCGCATTGCCGGCGCATTGCTATTTTAAGGAGCTGAAAATAGACTGCGCCATAGACCAACTCAAACCTGGTCTAAAGTCTAAAGTCAATGGCGCAATATTTTTTTGTTAGAGCGCGTTGGTAGAAACTGCGCCTCTGGGCGCGTCCACAGTGCGCGTTGACTTTGCTTATTACACACAGGGATGAGCATCACACAAACATGCCAAATATTAAAAACAAAAGGATTACAGTGTAAAAGAATATTATTGTGTAGGCTACATAAATATAAAGATGTAATGATGAATAGTCATTGCGTGTATTAGAATTAGGCTACCTATTTTCAATTCAGCCTATTATTACTTATAATGATGGCTAATTAATTGAACAATCGTGCCAATACACACACATATATATTAACTGACTCATCGCGTGTACACCATGTAAATAGCAATCCGCCATGGCGCGAGCGCATCTCGCTCTTAAAGGGAATGGGAGATGACACTCTGATTGGTTTATTGAACGTTACGCCCATTACTCATTAAGAGAATAGGGACAACCCATTTCAAAAATGCGCCCCCGCGCACGGACCGTTTTTCCGTCGTTAAAATAGCAAAAGTGGATTTGGACACGCCCTGAGTGCACCTGCGCCGTGTGCTTTACACTTTGCGTTTAGATCGTTAAAATAGGGCCCTTAAAGTTAATGAGATAATATGCTGTTTGTGGAGTTGTTTAATTAATCAGATCTTGAGAGATTTAATGTCTTTTATCTTCAGTTGAGTTCATCTTTGGCTGTGGCTGGAAGTCAGTTGTAGTTCTTGTGTTTCTCTTCAGTGATTCTGCTTGTTAACAGCAGGTGTTCATCACTAATGCTCAATCATCACTTAATTAATCTCTTAATTATCTCATGAACTTTAACTTTGCTTCAGGGTTACTTTAACACTATATAGAGAGGGGCCATGTGTACTCTGAACAGAGTTGATTTAACTCTGGGGATTTTGCTGTGTAGAGATGGTTGTGTGTGAAAATCCCAGTAGATCAGCAATTTCTGGAATACTCAGACCAGCCTGTCTGGCGTATGCCACTTTCAAAGTCACTTAAATCATCTTTCTTCTCCATTCTGATGCTCAGATTGAACTTCAGCAGATCATCTTGATCATGTCTACATGCCTAAATGCATTGAGTTGCTCCCATGTGTTTGGCTGATTAGATATTTGCGTTAGTGCAGTTGAACAGGTGTACCTAATAAAGTGGCCGGTGAGTGTATATTAAATCATAATTTTTCACGTTTTAGATCATGTTCTGAGGTCAGATTTTTCAACAACAGTAATAACATTCACTAAAATAAAACCTCATACATTTGGAACATACTAATTGGTCATATATTGAGCATAAAACACACAATATTTAAAAATAAAAAACAAAAAAAGTAATGAAAGCAGCAAATTTGAGCAAAATATTTTTTCACAGTATTTTCCAGCAGTGACTGAAATATAAGTACATTTGTAATCAATATTTTAACATAATCAACTTTTATAATTACTTTTTTTTTTTTTTTTTGACTGACTGACTGACTTTGTTGCATTGCATTTGGGTTTGTCTTTTCCATAAAAGACATGCAGTGCTGCTTTAGTACTTAGCCAAAAGAAGGTGTCTTAGAAGGCAGCATAATTATGCTGTGGCTCATTTGGAATGATTATCCTGCATAATTATGAATTTATATAAATACAATTATAAAATAATTATACGGCTGCCTACAGTTTGGTATACGGATGCTACCTTTAACATATGATACCTTAAATTGTTGTCTAGGTAGGCAGCTCACTAGATTATAAAGTGGAACGCAGAACAGAGACACTTTTTTAGTTCACTCTGAATTTCATCTTGCAATGGAAAAATTCAATTTACTAAACATATTTAACCTATATTTATTTAATCACTCACTTTAATTGCATTTGAATGAGAGGTCGAGCAGCATGGGTTTAAATGTAGACATAACATCTGTACATAAGATTACACACACACACACACACACACACACGACATATACAGACTAATGCCAACCTACAGACAACAGAGATTTCCTCTTCCTGGCAGTTAAAAATGGCTGAAAGCTGGATGAAATGAGGATTAAATTACATCACTAAGGCTCTAATGGTGTCTTTGAATTGCATAACATTATGATAAGGACTGAATGCATCGTCCTGCAATGGGAAACGGATCAATGACATGAGCTTATATCGATTTCTAAAGCTTTAGACTTTATAAGGTCGACAACTTATGTTTGCAAAGTCATGACATTTCAAACTCAAGACGATGTGCAAATGCTCAGAAGATTCAGAGGTGTGTCTGTGATCAAAAACAACAGACCAGAATATCAGAGCAGTGTTATTTTAGTATATACTATATGATTTTGTGAAACTGTCACAACAACTTAAAGCACCACTCACATTTTCTTCAGAAAATCTCCTGCACAAAATATCCTCAGTTGTACAAGCATGTGCACAGTGTGCCATTTCCTCACCTGTGCAGTGTACCAATTTGTGAGCTTCTGAGCCAATCCAAATGTAATCTTACAGCTGCTCAGTGTTCACTGGGTTATAAAACGTGTCTGAATCTGAATAAATGACATGCATCCACAAGCTGAACCTGCAGATGTATTTACAAGCCGCAGTGAGTGAGGAGAAAAGGCTGTCACAAGCAATATTTTCAACACAGCTCAGTCTAATACAGGCCTATACATTGACAGTTGGCTCATTATTGCATGGAATTCTGGGTAATATCCACATAATGCCAGCCTGTCGTTTCAGCGAAATGCAGGAGAACCGTGAATATGTCTCCTGCATGAGACCGACTGCTGTCATGACACATCATGAAGACTCAGAACCGCTGAGCTTCAACTAATGAGTTCTGGAAAGTGGATTTTACATTTGCATCTTACAACTTGCCAAACCACTATAATGAATCAGTGACACTTTCTTGACCAAACATTGTATTCAAAGTCCCCATGATATCAAAATGGGACATTTAGGGCTTTTAGTTCATGTCTGTTTGCTTTAAACCTGGAAAAAGTCAGATTTTCATGATATGTCACCTTTAAGGTTATCTATATTCAAGTCAAGTGTACTGCTAAAATATACAAAATCTCACTGTACATCAATATTATAAAATATTATATATATATATATATATATATATATATATATATATATATATATATATATATATATATATATATACTCATAACAATTAATATTAACATTAATATTCAAATTCAGACAAAATTCAAATTTAAAATAAAGTCTATTTACTTTTTTACATATTTAATTCATATATTTATATTATTTAAATTAATTAGTATTATTAAAGCCCTTTGATAAAAAAAAATGTAAACCTTGAATACACAGCAAGTCACACTGGATAAAAGCATCTGTCAAATGCACTAATGTCACTATTCTTCTTATTATTTTTATTTATTTAAAAGGAGGATCCCTTATGAAAAAAACGTAAACCTTGAAAGCAATGCAAGTTGCTTTAGATAAAAACATTTAAAAATGCATAAATGCTTCAATAGAAAAAAAATGAAAGAAAACTGTACTCATCATGACACACCATGAGGTCTTCAAGTTTATCAGCCAAAGTTAGAAATGCATATTTATAATAATTAATGCAAATAAGGCAGGTACAAAAATAAACAGAAAAGCATATGATTATTTCAGAGCTGTGTAGGATATGGAGCCTCTATTTAGCTACTGATGACCCATTTATTATTATAATTTCGATAGTGTAATTATTCTCTCTGTTCCTGTCTCTTTCTCACCAGCAGGATGTAAAAATAGCTCATCCAGGGGCAGAAGAGCAGCTGACGTCATCTGCAGTCCTTTGAGAAGACGCTTCGAGTAGCTGCTCTTTTTCCCCTGTGAAACACTCTCCATCCTCCCACCAGTCTTTTCTCTTCGTGTCATTTCAGAGGCAGATAAACACACACGTCTCTTCTGTCAGGCCATGCTGGTGCCCTTGATTTGCCACCCACAGACTTTCCTCTCAGACATAGCATTAACTTCACTGAGCATTCGCTCTGGAGCTGCTTATTATTGTGTGTATGAGAGAGACAGAAGGATGAGCTTCACTTCTGCAACTGACCAATGGCACATCACAGCTTGACGTTTTCTACACTGGAAGCTGCCATTTTGATGCTAGACTTCAGCAATGCTACAATCAAAGAATCAGTTGAACATTCACTCTAAAAAATGCTGGGTTAAACCCAAGTTGGGTTGAAAATGGACAAACCCAGCGATTGGGTTGTTTTAACCCAGCGGTAGGGTTAAATGTTTGCCCAACCTGCTGGGTAGTTTTATTTAACTCAACTATTGTTTAAAAATGACTGTATTGCTTAATTAAAATTAACCCAAAGTATGTTGGAAATGAACATTTATTAATGTTCAATGAATAATTATTAAACAATAAACATTTATTAAATTGCTTATTAATACATTTATATTAATAAACTATTAAACTATTACATTTATATTAATAAAATATTAAAGCTTATTAATAAACATTCACCTTTTGTCTATTATTGTTGCCTCTAATTGCATCTGGTTTTTAATTTCCCAACAATTTTGGGTTCATTTTAAGCTAGCCATATAGCAATTTTTAAACAATAGTTGGTTTAAATAAAACTACCCAGCAGGTTGGGCAAACATTTAACCCAACCGCTGGGTTAAAACAACCCAATCGCTGGGTTTGTCCATTTTCAACCCAGCTTGGGTTGTTTTTAACCCAGCATTTTTTAGAGTGTAAAATCTAACAGAATTTGATTCCAATAGATTTTGATGTTAGCTTAAAATACGTATCAAATTAGACTGAACTATTTTTTATTGTTATTGCATGGGTGGGATGTACATGAATAAGCAAATTAAATATAGATTTGATATGTTTCTCAATTTAACCTCCATCTATGATATTTTTTTCCCCCACTGGGGTTATTTCAAAGCATTCTGGGATTGTTTAGAACAGATACACTACCTTTCAAAAGTTTGGGTTCAGTAGTGCATTTATTTGAAAATTTAAATTTTATTTAAAAATACAATAAAAATAGTGAAATATTATTAGAATTTAAAATAACTGTTTTCTATGTGAATATATTGTAAAATATAATTTATTTCTGTGATCAAAGCTGAATTTTCAGCATCATTACTCCAGTCTTCAGTGTCACATGATCCTTCAGAAATCATTCTAATATGCTGATTTGCTGCTCAAGAAACATTTCTTATCATTATCAATCCAAAACAGTTGTGCTGCTTCATATTTTTGAGGAAACCATGATAAGTTTAAGGACTTTTTGATGAATAGAAAGAACAGCATTTAATTTTTTGTAACATTATAAAATGTCTCTGTCACTTCTGATCAATATAATGGATCCTTACTGAATAAAAGTCTTAAAATCTTACTGAAGCCAAACTTTTGAACACTAGTGTACATGCAGTGCTGCCTTAGAATTCAAATTCAAATTCAAATTTGAATTTGGTGCAACGAAGTAAATACATAAAACAAAAATAAAATTAATTGCAAAAAGTAAAGCTTTAATTCTGTGTGAGTGTGTGTGTGTGTGTGTGTGTGTGTGTGTGTGTGTGTGTGTGTGTGTGTGTGTGTGTGTGTGTGTGTGTGTGTGTGTGTATTTACCTTCTAGCTCCTCCTTCTCCAGTCCAGCCTTAAGCATGGATCGAGTGCCTCCTCTGTCCACGACGGCCTCCTCATCATTCCTCTGTGTGGAGAGAGAGAGAGAGAGAGAGAGAGAGATGTCAGTGTAAAGGTCTGTCTCAGAGCGACAGGGCGCAATGGATGCGTCTCTCACTGACAGACACATTTGTCCCAGCATGTCATAGAGACAGATACTCACTGTACTGACCACACACACACACACACACACACACACACACTCATCTGATGCTCGCTGTCCAAACACTGCAAAGCTGAGTGAATAATGAACTATAATTTTGAACATTTTCTGAAGAATAATGTGAGTGCTTCCTCCTGAGAAACTAGGGCATTGCTGTATAGTTGCTGAGCTCCACAGGTCTGAAATGACATGAGAGTGAGAAAATAATGATACACAAATGCACTACTTTGAAAAAAGAAAGATTCACATGTATTGCTTGAGGACACCATCCAGTTATTTCCATCCAGTTCCTCAATGTATTTCTCTGCTTATTATGGGAATGAAAGTGCAGTCCAACCACAAGACAGTTACCATGGTTACTAATCTAGCCAATAGCAGCAGCCTCTCCATGAAATCAAACCGACCCATGTTCTTCAACAAAGAAATAAATTGACCTTTACTTACAGTGTAAAAGAGCCAGTACTGGACAGGAGTCAATATGAGCACGTTACCACAAGACAAATGCCAGGGATTTTTTAATATGCATAAGCATACACTCTAAAAAATGCTGGGTTGTTTCAACCCAATTTTGGGTCAAATATGGACAAACCCAACCATTGGGTTAAATCTCTAAATTAATTTTTTAACCCAACAGTTGGGTTTGTCCATATTTGACCCAAAATTGGGTTGAAACAACCCAGCATTTTTTAGAGTGTAAGTATGTATAATATTCATAATAAAATGCATATTAACATGTAAATACTAATAATAATAATCTATATAAAATGGTAAAAAAAGGGGAAATTGTAGCAATTTAACATTTAAAATACAGTAACATTAAACAGGCAAAAACCTGTTTTGACAGTTATAGATCATGGTCAATAAATAATCTTATCATATCATTTTCATATCAAACACCACAAAATGCATGAAATGATCAAATGTACACTATCGTTCAAAGGTCTGGGGTTGGTAAAAACGTTTTACTAATAAGTCTTTAGTAAAAACAGGAATTTAAAATTTACAATTTAAAATAACTGTTTTCTATTTGAATATATTTTAAAGTGTAATTTATTCCTGTGATCAAAGCTGAATTTTCAGCATCATTACTCCAGTCTTCAGTGTCACATGATCCTTCAGAAATCATTCTAATATGATGATTTGCTGCTCAAGAAACATTAATTATTGTTATAAATGTTGTGCTGCTTCATATTTTTCTGGAAACTGATACATTTTTTCAGGATTCTGTTATGAATAGAAAGTTCAAAGTAAAAGTGTCTTTACTGTCACTTTAATGACCATTTTAAAGGGGACCTATAATGCCCCTTTAACAAGATGTAAAATAAGTCTCTGGTGTCCCCAGAATGTGTCTGTGAAGTTTCAACTCAAAATCCCCCACAGATCATTTATTATAGCTTGACAAATTTTGTCCCTATTTGGGTGTGAGCAAAAACACACAGTTTTTTGTGTGTGTCCCTTTAAATGCAAATGAGCTGCTGCTCCCACCCCCTTTTCAGAAGAGGGCGGAGCTTTAACAGCTCAACAACAACAAAGCTGGAGAATCTCATGCAGCCAAAATGAGGATTGTCAGTAACGGTGTTCAGCCTTACATTGTTCAAACCGGAGTCGACACTGATGGAGAGACTCAGGAAGAAGTTACAACTTTTAGAATGAAACTGGACGTTTCTGAATGGTTAGTGGATAAATTTATGTAGTTGCTGTGGAGTTGATTCAACTCATCCACTAGCATGTGCCGTCATGTTCATCTTTTGTGCAAATCCAGCGTTGAATTGATCGTCGTTTGTGAATCAGTCCGGCGTAAAATGACGGCATGACAACAAAACTCTACTACAACAACTCTTCCTCTTCTCTAAAGCAGCCCAACATGGCCACACCCCCTTTGTTGCTTGTTCTCGGGGGCGGGGTTTATGTAAATTTTAGGGTTAATGATGTCACCAACCCGGGAAGAAGCTCGATGTAGTCCCTACCAGCCGTTTGTTGTAGTCCTTATAGAGCAAATTCTTTAAAAGTAATCTCCTTTTCCTTCAAACAGCAAAATTACACACTAACTAAAGTTAAAAAAAGTGAAATTATAATCAACCACCCCTTTAATGCATCCTTTCTGAATAAAACAAATCATTTTCTGACCAATGGTAGTGCATAAATGAAAATATGCAAGTTGCTTTGAAAAAAAAAAGCGGCTGCCAAATGCACACGTTGTCAAGTTGAATTTGCTCATATTAGACATCAGCGCAGAGCCACTCACGTCTCCTCGTGTCATCATTACCGGTGTATCTCATAGCTTTTCTTCAAAAATATGCACAGCTGAGAATCACTGTTGGTTGTAATTGAAATCATTTATTAATGAAAGAGCAGTTGTGCATTTTATAAAAGATGTCTGAGTTATAATGTGAATATAACAAACTTCATTTCATTTTTGTGGTATCTTATTTATATTTCATGCGGAAATACAATTAGAATACAATTACTCATCACTCAGCTTCTGCACAAAACAAATTAGTGTCATAATGAGCTCTTGGGGGAGTCTTTAATTAGTGTGTCTTAAAAGAATGGCTGCTGGTCTAATAAACTGGGTTAAAGCAGGTTCTAGTCAAGATTCCCTTCATGTCAATATGGCATAAAGACATAACGCAAGTAGGCTGGATCAGTGCGTTTGTCCTCGACAGACAGCATTACTGGCCAGCTGCTAATCGCAACGAGCTGGTGTTTTAGCGCCTCATTACTGAGAAACATGCAGAATTAAAACAGATGGTGCAGAGCCAAGATCAACCCTCAGAGCAATTACATAAGAGCGTAAAAAACATACAATACTACTGTTGCACACTGGGAGATAAAATAATATAAATATATATATATATATATATATATATATATATATATATATATATATATATATATATATATATATATGTTTGCACTGCCATTCAAAAGTTTGGGGTCAGTAAGATTTTTGTTGTTGTTGTTTGAAAGAAATTAAAACTTTTATTCAGAAAGGATGCATTAAATTGATCATTAAAATGATAGGAAAGACTTTCACATTATTATAAAATATTATTATAGTTTCAAATAAATGCTGTTCTTTTGACCTGTTCAACTTCATTCATCAAAGAATCCTGGAAAATATGTATCAGGATTTCTGCAAAAATATGAAGCAGAACTGTTTTCAACATTGATAATAATAATAAATGAAAAAAATACCAACCTCATACTTTTTTGCTATTTTTTTTTTTGCTAATTTTGCTATTTTTGCTGACATTTCCTCTCTCAAGATCCATTAATGAACTAAAAACATATTTAAATCAGTTCATGTGAGTACAGTGGTTCAATATTAATATTATAAAGCGACGAGAATATTTTTGGTGCGCCAAAAAAACAAAATAACGACTTATATAGTGATGGCCAATTTCAAAACACTGCTTCAGGAAGCTTCGGAGCATAATGAATCAGTGTGTCGAATCAGTGGTTCAGAGCGCCAAAGTCACATGATTTCAGCAGTTTGAATCATGATTCGACACAAAAGATTCATAACGCTCCGAAGCTTCCTGAAGTAGTGTTTTGAAATCGCTAAATCACTAAATAAGTCATTATTTTGTTTTTTTGGTGCACCAAAAATATTCTTGTCACTTTATAATATTAATATTGAACCACTGTACTCACATGAACTGATTTAAATATGTTTTTAGTACATTAATGGATCTTGAGAGAGGAAACGTCATTGCTGGCTATGCAGGCCTCACGGAGCCATCGGATTTCAACAAAAATATCTTAATTTGTGTTCAGAAGATGAACGAAGGTCTTACGGGTGTGAAACGACATGAGAGTGAGTAATAAATGACAGAATTTTCATTTTTTGGTGAACTAACCCTTTAAGAGCCATTTGTGATTTGATTCAAAATAATGTAAGAACTAAAATACAATTGAAATCAAGGCACTAAATAACATTTATTTATTTGCATCAATAGTAATATGCAGCAATATTTACTTTTTTAACATTTTGAAAAATGGCACATTTTTGAGTGATGATAGAAATGGATCAATTTTTAATCCAACTGTTTCAATGAATCAGACATTCTGAACTCTAACAGTATTTTAGCTACTGACATTTAAATAAAAGATGCTATTTAAATCAGAAACATGCATTAAGAGTTTAAATGGGCTGAAATTTTGATTTCACATTGGATTTCATTCTGATGTCAATTCAAAAGTTTGGCACTAGATCAATTTAATTCACAAAATGCATAACCTGAATGCAATGTAAGTTGCTTGGCTTCTGCCAAATGCAAAAAAAATGTAAATGAGATGCAAATCATTTGAGTTTCTTTCCATCTTTTCATCTGGTTTGACAGTAGTTTCCTGAAGTCCAACCTAAATCTCAACACCTTCAGCAGCTGAAAGTCACGTTTCACAGGGCCTCGAGGAGCAGCTAACAGTGTGTGTGTGTGTCCACAATGATGGCAATATCTTCTCCTTGTGGGGACATTTTTGGTCCCCATGAGGAAAACAGCTTATAAACCATACTAAGTGATGTTTTTTGCAAGTTTTCTGTGGTGGGTAGGGTTACGGTTAGTGGACAGAATATACAGTTTGTAGAGTATAAAAATCATTAAGTTTATGAATGTCCCAATAAAACATGAAAACCCATGTGTGTGTGTGTGTGTGTGTCTTGTCCTAAATAACTTGTGTAGTCATTCTTCAAAAATGAATTTTGAAACTGTTGTGTGCTTTAAAAACGTAGGTTTGCGAGCAAGTTGGTATCTTGTAGTTTATTCCTTTATTAACCACTATAAATGATTTTCTGAGCTTGCAATTACAAATAAAGTCTTGATTTAATTAAAATAGGCTAGGGTTCAGATATAACCTCTCTCATGTTCACACACACAGGCGTTCGCTCAGACGAGTGCCTTTTGCCTAAAATATGAATAGCATGTAATCTGCATGAGGTCTAATCTCTTTATCCTGAATCCTCACTTCTTATGACCAAACCGCCACACGCTTTCCTTCTGTGTGGAGAACTACACACATCCTACACTATAATCCTGTAAAGAGACAAAACACACACACACACACACACATGCAGGTTCATTTGAGGCAAATAACATGAATAAAAAGTTCAAAAGAACAGTGTTTATTTGAAATATAAATCTTTCCGTAACATTCTAAAAGTCTTTACTGTCACTTCTGATCAATTTAATGTGTCCTTGCTGAAGAAAAGCATTAAAGTGCCCCTATTATGCTTTTTCGGATATTATTTTTCACGTATTGTGTAATATAGCTGTCTGTAAATGTAAAAGGTCTGCAAAGTTTTAAAGATCAAAGTGCACGACAAACAAAGTTATTGTCTCTTAAAAGAAAGAGTCGATTCTGAACTGCTGAAATGAGTCGTCAGTAATTCCAGTCTTACTTCCTGCTTGAATCTATGTAAGTTTGTAACAGATTTGCACAATGCCAGACTATGGTTTTCATT
The DNA here is from genome assembly GCF_018812025.1 of Megalobrama amblycephala. Taxonomy (NCBI): domain Eukaryota; kingdom Metazoa; phylum Chordata; class Actinopteri; order Cypriniformes; family Xenocyprididae; genus Megalobrama; species Megalobrama amblycephala. Next base: position 42,242,794 of record NC_063049.1, read on the forward strand.
GGCTGCCGGCGAACAACGTCTACTTTGACCAGTGTTGCCAAGCCCATGGTTTTCCTGTGGAATTGAGCTATTTTAACACTGTTTCCGCGGGTTGTTTTTTATGTCCGCAGGTTGAAGCGACCCCAATAACATGATATTTAGCCCCTGGAATGCTAATTTTTACTAGATTTACTCGATTAATTACCTAGTTTTGGGCTAGTTTTGAGTAGCAATTGGGCGGGTTTTGTTGTGAAAACCTGGCAACCCTGACTTTCCCCCGTCCTTAAATACTGTAGTTGTAGCTGAGACTGGAAAAGTTTGGTTTGTGTTGTTGACAAGTCGAGAAGATGCAGTTTTCTGCGCTGCCAAAGCAAATCCACTGTTTGATGCACTTTAAAAGGATGAGACTCGCGCTGGGACTGATATGGTAAAACCGACGCCATCATTACTGTTATTTTCACTGTGTATCAAGCACTGAAGAAGATCCAGAGCTGAAATTCAGATATAGGCATATCGTTTTCGATGCATGCTGAAAGCGGTCGACCAATCACAACAGACTGGGCCTTGTGACCAATCAGAGCACAGCAGGCTCTCGGAAAGGAGGAGTTTAAAGAGACTGAATCTTTGAACAAACCGTTTTCAGACTCTTTGAGAAATGAGGTGATGTGTAATCTATATTATGAGAAAATTCAAGTGTTTTTGGACCTTGGATGCATGTAAACCTGTTGTAGGAGACTTAGAAACCATTAAAGGTGCCCTAGATTCAAAAAATGAATTTACCTTGGCATAGTTGAATAACAAGAGTTCAGTACATGGAAATGACATACATTGAGTTTCAAACTCCATTGCTTTCTCTTTCTTATGTAAATCTCATTTGTTTAAAAGACTTCCGGAAAACACGCGGATCTCAACATAACACTGACTGTTACGTAACAGTCGGGATCATTAATATGTACGCCCCCAATATTTGCATATGCCAGTCCATGTTCCCAACATGATGAAAGGCATTAGACAAGGGCAGCCAGTAACGTCTGGATCTGCACAGGTGAATCAACAGACTAGGTAAGCAAGAACAACAGCGAAAATGGCAGATGGAGCAATAATAACTGACATGATCCATGATAGCATGATATTTTTTGTGATATTTGTAAATTGTCTATCTAAATGTTTTGTTAGCATGTTGCTAATGTACTGTTAAATGTGGTTAAAGTTACCATCGTTTCTTACTGTATTCACGGAGACAAGAGAGCCGTCGCTATTTTCATTTTTAAACACTTGCAGTCTGTATAATTCATAAACACAACTTCATTCTTTATAAATCTCTCCAACAGTGTAGCATTAGCCGTTAGCCACGGAGCATAGCCTCAATCTCATAGAGAATCAACTATAAACATCAAAATAAATACTTTACTCACATAATTCGAAGCATGCATGCAGCATGCATGACGAACATCTTGTAAAGATCCATTTGAGGGTTATATTAGCTGTGTGAACTTTGTAAATGTGCTGTAATATAATCGAGAGCTTGTGTGGCAGGGAGCACGCGAATTAAAGGGGCGGCGCGCTGAAAAAAATCAGTGCATAGTTAATGATGCCCCAAAATAGGCAGTTAAAAACATTAATTTAAAAAAATCTATGGGGTATTTTGAGCTGAAACTTCACAGACACATTCAGGAGACACCTTAGACTTATATTACATCTTGTGAAAAAGCATTCTTGGGCACCTTTAAAATAGCATAATAGGGGCACTTTAATTTCTACTGACACCAACTGACCTGAAAATGTTGATTGGTAGTGTATCTAAGACAAAGTTAAGAAACTCTCTATTAATACCCCTGAGCTTTTAAAGAGCAATAAAATGTGGGTGTCTCACAAAGCTGGTCTGTGCGTGACAACTATAAATAGCAGCTCTATATGTTCTGCAATCTTGTAGTCAATAGACTGAGACGGACTGACCGTTCCAAGTGCTTAAAATAAGCCCTTTCCTGTCCGATCAATAAACAGTGCAGGTTCCATGTAACTGACCCAATACTTCAGGATGCCTGCACATTCAGATCAATGCTGCCGGCAGCACGGCGCTGCAAAGTCATGTTTACAAGGTACCGGGCGGTTATAAAGAAACTGCATGTAAAAACAAAAGAAACCGCGATTGACCGGTTAGCATGTCGGTCAGACAGACATTTCAGTTCTTGGCCAGATGAAGACAGATAATCAAAAGTCTGGCAACAGAAAGATAAGTCACCATCTTGTTTTTCATCACTATTCTCTTGTGGATCAGATAGATTCCAGCTGGCTGAAAGACACCGCTTTGGTATAATTTTAGCATCAAAAGTATCTGAAAAATAACACTTGAATAATTACAGTTCCTGTTTTCTTAGTATACAGGTCCATTATTCCTGAATATAATCTCGTTTTTGTGGAAATGTCTAAAGAAAAAGAACTTTGGATTTTCCCCTCCAAATAACAGAAAGAGCAATCAGCTTAATTCTAATGCTTGTTTACAAAAAAATGGACACAAATTGACATGAAATCCTCTTAGTCATAGGGGAAAAAAAGACTTTTGTGCACTTAAACCTTGTGAAAGGATAAACTCAAAGTTTCGAGGCAAAGTAATATTCAACACTGACCTGCCAAAACACAAAACAAAGCATGCTGGGATGCCGAGTCCAAGAGTGGCATTTTATAGAGTGGACATTTATATAAATTTATAGAAACACAACATCATTAGTGACTGATTTGGATCACCCTATGTAGGCAACAACTCCATGCAACTCACAATTTCATTTGATTTCAATGGCTCAATACTCTAAGCATACAATAAACATGCTCAGTCCATATAAATATTGGATAAGTATTCTATTTTTAATTATACTGAACTATTAGATTGAAGTACTATTGATACATTGCATTAATAAAAAGTCTATAATCTACATCTTTTGTCCGCCATCTTAAAAGATTTTTCATTGAATCGCAATGAATTATGGGATCGGCTTCTCCACAGTGGATGCATACAGTGTTGTTACAATTTGGCAATTTGGATGATCTAAAACTATTAGGAACACATTTATGATGCCATCAAATTTACATTTATTCTTTTAGCAGAAGCTTTTATCCAAAGCGACTATACAAAATGTTGCCAATATTGACTATAAATGCACTGAATAATGCTTTTCGAGAACACAGGGGCCTGCAACTTCAATGCATCATGGGTTAAAAATATAGCCCAACCTGATAAAAGATATTTTGTAAATTAATTTTTCCTGTCCATACAATGAAAGTCAATGGGGTCCGGTGTTGTTTGTTCCCCAATGTTCTTTAAAACATGTTCCACAAATTAAGAATTCATGACTGTGAGTAAATGATGACTGACTTTTCATTTCTGGGTGAAGTATCTCTTTAAAACAGCATGAGGGCAGTCAGAGAGGGGAGAGATCAGCGAACGTCCCGTGATGGTTCGCATTGATTTAATTGGATGAAGCAGATAATCATATTGAGCATCCTGAAAGTGGCAGATGGAGGAGAATATCACTATCAGCTGCAGCAGAACAAATCCATAGAGGGCCGTTCAGTGCAGTAAATGCCGTAGTAGAGCCCACAGACGAGCTCTCGATTTTATTTGTATTGCGCTTTTCACAATACACATCTTTACAGAAAATCATGAAGTTTATAATGTCTTAATTTATTCATGCCTTACAGTTGCATTTAGCAGATTAGAGCTGGGTGATAATATAGTTCAATTTTCAGATGATACAAGCAATCAAGCAGTTGAGATTTGCTATATTACGCGAGTTTAGTTTCAGCTCAAAATACCCCACAGATCATTTATTATAGCTTGTCAAATTTGACCCTATTTGGGTGTGAGCAAAAACACGCCGTTTTTGTGTGTGTCCCTTTAAATGCAAATGAGCTGCTGCTCCCGCCCCCTTTCCAGAAGAGGGCGGAGCTTTAACAGCTCAACAACAACAAAGCTGGAGAATCTCACACAGCCAAAATGAGGATTGTCAGTAACGGTGTTCAGCCTTACATTGTTCAAACCGGAGTCGACACTGATGGAGAGACTCAGGAAGAAGTTACAACTTTTAGACGTTTCTGAATGGTTAGTGGATAAATTGATGTAGTTGCTGTGGAGTTGATTCAACTCATCCACTAGCATGTGCCGTCATGTTCATCTTTTGTGTTGAATTGACCCTCGTTTGTGAAGCAGTCCGGCGTAAAATGACGGCATGACAACAACACTCTACTACAACAACTCTTCCTCTTCTCTAAAGCAGCCCAACATGGCCTCACCCCCTTTTGTTGCATGTTCTTGGGGCAGGGTTTATGTAAATTTTAGGGTTAGTGATGTCACCAACCAGGGAAGAAGGTTGTTGTAGTCCCTACCAGCCATTTGTTGTAGTCCTTAAACAGCGAATTCTGCATAAGAAAATTTCTCCCTTTGCATTGAACTTTGAGCGTCGTAACTTTGCAGATGTTGTTTATGATCTTTATGAACTAAAGTTAAAAAAGTCATATCATAATGAAGGACCGCTTTAAATTACATTGCAATGTTATAAACAATCACATCTGATATACAGTATATGTCGCATAACTTGAGTGTACTGTATGGTTACAGGTTTACAGTTGTTGCATAACTCATTAATTATTACTTTGTGTTCAGTGAATATCCACATAATGCTTAAAAAGTATGATATCTGATGCATCAGGCTTTTATGGCTCATATAGTATGATATAGTGAAAATATGGAGTTCATACATGAGGAGGAAAAAAAATCAGAGGCCCGAACTGAGCAAAAATATGCAATTTGGTGCAAATGCTGATATTTATATGGCCAAATAGTAAGATGAAATTCTGATCAATGAGATCTTTATAACAGTATAGCAAACTACTTACATAAAATGCATATAAATATTAGCTGTACTTAGTAAGATTGTTTAAATATTTATTTTTATGATCAGAACTTTGTAGTTTTAAACATATAATGCAATGCAATACAATGATGATTGAGAGATGAACAAATAAACCTTCCTCAAAAGCCTGATTGATCATATTTGATACTCACATTTTAACATGATTTTACAAAAAAAAAAATATGACGCAAAAAAAATTCTTCAGTCAAGTAAGTGTTCATCTTGAAATATTAATAACAATACAAAAGTTATTCTTACATTTAATTTATAAAAATCAGTAATATTTCACAGCAGAAAGACACGTGAACCACAAGCTGAAGGGAGACATTTTACAATTATACTAACAGGCCTTTTACTTGCTAAAAAGTATAAACTATCAATCAGACGACAGAGGGTATGTAGTAGATTGTGTGCAACAGGTTTTTCAGCAAAGTTTTAATCATGCTGATCATTTAGAGGCCTTTGTGTAACAAATATACAGTAGGCTTTATAGGGTTAGAACCTTTTGGATCATGTCCAGAACACACCAATAATGCATTCAAATTCTCTAGGTATAATTTTTATAATTGAGAATGTGATGCAACTCATGATCACATACAGTAGGCTAGTCCTAGAGAGAAAGCAAGGGATGAAGCTTGACAGTGTCAGAGATCTGTGCTGGATTCATGGGAGGTCTTGGCCGACATCTGCAGCACGCTGACCTGCTTCTAACTGTAGCAGCGAGGCTTCAGCGCCCCTCCTCCACAGCACTAACCCGCATCTGATCAATGACATTCAGCCTGCAGAAAACAGTGCTGCATTCGCTGCATTAAACAGACGGACTACATCACCCACAATTCTGTAGTGCACTACTGCAATTTGCACACAGTTAAAAATGCAGAGATGCACACAATAAATAAACCATGAACCTTCTAAATCATATGACTGATGCATATTATCTGACAATACTAACACTTCAATAACTGCATCCTAGAACTTTTGCATGCAGCAGAATTTGCTAAAAACCTGAACTACAGTAAAACAAGCATCCCGGTCATACCTGAGAGTCCAGTCGGCTGTAAAGGTCCAAATTCTGCATATCCCAGGTCTTTCCGTTCAGCTCCAGAATTAGTCAGGATGGTTTCACCTCATGCAGCATGCACTGCCACTGATCTCTAACTTCAGCGCATGCACACACACACACACACACACACACACAGCTTACTCCAGCGATTACAGCAGTGACATCAGCACCATCTTTATCTTGCACTGTCTCACTCTCTCATAGGGAGGAACTGTTTCTCCTCCTGGTGTTGCACCGCTGTATTCTGCCCGCCTCCTCCCCGGAGGCATGCTGGGAGTAAACTGCTGACCTGTCAGAAGAGGCCTGACCTTGTTCTCTCTCTCTCTCTCTCTCTCACACACGGTTCTCACCAAGGAGGTCCAATATACCTGAAGCAAACTATCTGCATTTTCATTCTCCTCAGTGGCAGTTTTTGGCTGGCATGTGACCACCTGGAAGAACTAGTTGAGCCAATCACTTCAGCCGAAAATATGACTAATCAGACTAATCAATCTAGAGCCAGAGAAACACAACATCATGAAAATGCTGATCCCTTCACTGTCTATCCTGAGCTGTGACGTCACAGATGTGTGTGTATGTATATATATATATATATATATATATATATGTGTGTGTGTGTGTGTGTGTGTATATATATATATATATATATAAGGGATAATCCATGATTTTACTGATGACATACGCACACAAACACACACACACACACACATTTTTGGGTGAACTATTCCTTTAACTACGGAAGAGGATTAGGGCCAAGCAATAATAAAAAAATAAAACCATCTCGAGATCAAAGTTGTTAAATTTAGAGAAAAAACTCGTTAAATTTCGAGAAAAAAAGTCGAGATAAAATGTTGAGAATAAAGTTATTAAATTATGAGAAAAAAAGTTGTTAAATTATGAGAACAAATTTGTTAAATTATGAGAACAAATTTGTAATTTAACGAATTTGTTCTCGTAATTTAACGAGTTTTTTCTCATAATTTAATGAGTTTATTCTCCACTTTTTTTCTCGACTTTTTTCTCGAAATTTAACAACATTTTTCTCATAATTTAACGAATTTGTTCTTGTAATTTAACAACTTTTTTCTCGTAATTCAATGACTTTATTCTCAACATTTTATCGCGACTTTTTTCTCGTAATTCAATTACTTTATTCTCAACATTTTATTGCAACTTTTTTCTCGTGATTTAATGAGTTTATTCTCAACATTTTATCTCGACCTTTTTTCTTGAAATTTAACGAGTTTTTTCTCGTAATTTAACGAGTTTATTCTCAACATTTTATTTTGACTTTTTTCTCGTAATTTAACAAGTTTATTCTCAACATTTTATTGCAACTTTTTTCTCGTAATTTAACAAGTTTATTCTCAACATTTTATTGCAACTTTTTTCTCGTAATTTAACAAGTTTATTCTCAACATTTTATTTCGACTTTTTTCTCGAAATTTAACGAGTTTTTTCTCGTAATTTAACGAGTTTATTCTCAACATTTTATTTTGACTTTTTTCTCGAAATTTAACAACTTTAATCTCGAGATGGTTTTATTTTTTTATTATTGCTTGGCCATAATCCTCTTCCGTATTTAACAGAGCTAATGAAAATATTTACATTTCTGCATTTAGCAGATGCTTTTATCCAAAGTGACTTACATTGCATTTGTAAACCTTCCTGTTTGAACCACCCGCTCTAAGCAGGACTCAAACCCGGGTCCGCCAGCATGGGAGTCGGGAAGTGTAACAAGGAGGTTAAAGACCGCAGTCTATACCGTCAGTCCAAATCCACTTTTGCTAGTTTAATGACGGGAGAAATGGTCGCCGGGCCAGGCGCATAGTCCAAAAGGGTTGTCCCTATTCTCTTAATGAGTCATGGGTGTGTCTTGAGCGTAATGTGCAATAAACCAATCAGAGCATCATCTCCCATTCCCTTTAAAAGCCAGTTGCATTCACGCCACAGTGGATTTGCTATTTACATGGCGGAATTTGCAAGCAGAAAAACTGAACGTTTTTCTAGTTAGGAAACGGATCTGGTCATGCACAAGGTTAAAGCATGTGAGCAGACCATCTACAGGACAAGCCGGATTCCACCAAAGCATTTTTATCATCATGTACACAATGATAATCTTTTACACTGTAATACTTTAATTTTTTAATATTTAGCATGTTTGTGTGCTGCTGCATGTCCCTGTGTGTGACAAGCAAAGTGTACACACGTTGTGCACCCGCATATAGGCGCATATTACTAACACGCCCTTTAAATAACAAAAAAATACTGTGCCATTGACTTTAGAGCAGGTTTCAATTGGTCAGTGGCGCAATTTTTTTCAGTTGCCTCAAAATAGCAACACGCCAACAATGCACTTGAACACACCTCGTTTTCAGACCAGCACGCCCATGGGAGAAAAGATGGGCGCAAATGCATTTGCTATTTAAAAAACTAGCAAAACACTTGCATCTCGGTGTATGATGGGGCCCATTATGTTTATGGGAATGTTCATGCATTCCCTGGGAATTGAACACATGACCTTGGCGTTACTGCTTATTTAAGGTACAGAAATACTGGAAAAGAATTCACTCTAAAAATGTTTCGATGTGAAATGATAAAAAAAAACAAAAAAAAAACATAACTACAAAAATGTATTTCCATGGCTGTCCCAGAAAACACATTTTTAAAAATTACATACTATCCTGAACAAAAAGCAATACTCTGAAAACTATTCATCCTTCACCTATTCCTGCCTCTGTCTGACATTAGTACCGGCGTTATCTTGTGTAACACAGATTCAGAACAAATATAGAAGCAGATCAAAAGCTCTCAGACAACAAAAGAGATTCGATTTGAGTGTTGGTGTGATGCATTTCACTGATCTTTTGCTGCTGCGTAGCAGGATTTTCCTCCCTTAAAAATATGCAATCTACCAAAACAATACATAAATGAATAATTTAATAAAAACCCTCCCAAAAACGCCAATGCAGCTCATCTAATAATGCTGCATTTTAAGATCAGAGGAGAATGATGCTTTAAAACATGCTTTAATTCTTTGGTTTATGCAGTATAAATCTATATATCTATATCGATATCGATATATACTGTAACTATGCATTGTGGCACCTCTGACATTTCAAGGTCTTTTCTGAACCTGCAAAAAAGAAGCAAATGAGCATGTGGGGAGCAGTGTCCTTTGACACATGACAGATTTATAACATCTGTGACCTTTTGGTATCTAGACGCTACAGTGCCGTCTGAATGCATAAGCCGCATTCTGAGAAAAACAACATGAGGAAGAAACTGCTGCACTAGGAGATCAAGCATACTGTGCTTTTTTTTTTACATTTTGATGGCAGTGAATTGTCCTTCCCCAATCATGCATCTGTTTCTATCAGTATTCACAAACAATTTATGCTTACAGAATCTAGAACAGCATTCCAGGACCATCAAATCAAAATATACTGGCAGTTTCTTTGTCAATCCAATCCATCCATGTATGATCCAGTCCAGTATGTGACACGATTCTGGCATTATATCAACCATCAGAAATTATAAAGTGTATTAAACATTTCTACTCACCACACTTTGTCTTCCAGGAGAGGTGACCACCTGCAAAACAGATGAAAATATTAAATTATATAAAATAGAGAAATATTTAAAGCTAAAATTCATGTCATTTCCATGCAGTGCCTTTAAAATGTGATTTTTATTAAAAATTCAGGTTTGCTGTGCTTGTTTATTATTATTTTATATTCACTGTTATTAGTTTATATTAATAATTATTATTATTAATTTTATTATTTTATCACTATTAAATAAAAATATAAAAATTACCAAATAAAAACAAAATAAGAAATATTACTATAATTAAAAAATAATGAGCTGTTGCACAGGGCCATGCTTCAAACATGCAGTGCATATATTTATTCAATTAAATTGCAGCCTTTGATAATCACACTGAGCCATATCACCATTTCGGTTTTATTTCGATTAACCCTACTATGCATAATTTTTCCCCCTCTAATTATTTTCATGAAACACACAGTAATGTGCTAGCCTGAGGGATTGTTTTTGGGATATAACCCATTAAACTGTTGATCAACATTTAGTTACAGTACACTTAAAAACTATTGTGAATCTGACCGTTCTTGCCAACTGGTGCAAAGCGAGCGGAGCTAACCGGGTGTTTTCAGTTCATTTCTAAGGGACATTAGTCACAGGCTGTGGATTGTGGGATTGACAGCAGTGCGCAGCAAGTGGTGAAAGAGTCAAAAAAGTTGCATAACGCTTAACTGTATGCAAATGAGTGGCGAACACTACTGACATCTGTCAAAAGCATTTCAAAATTTGAAAAAGTGCAGCTTGCATGCATTCATTGTACTTAAACTGTGCTAAACAAAAGCATATTAAATGGACACCATATGTATAGTTTGAGCATTCAGATATGAACTAGAATCATATATATGATAACTTTGAACTGAAAGCAATCACACACCTCTAATTACATTTACACGCACTCAGATAATCAGATTTATGGCTCAATCGGACTGAAATCCTTCATGTAACACCTCATCTGATACAAATGAGTTTGATCTGAATGAAATTACAATTGGATTGGGTGGTGTGTAGACCTGAAATAATCCAATCAACAGGAAAAAAATAAGCATGTAATCAGACTATTTTCTCAATTGGTTTCAAAAATACCTTGTACGCATTTGCAGTGCCATGATGTGTATGCTGTATGTTTACATATGTTTTGCATCATACAAACATAGTGGATGAGACTGAATATTTACTAAATATTTGCTATAAAACCACTTCTGACATAAAAGTCAGCTTTCTTTTTATATATGTTAGCAAGGCAGATTCGTTTGGAATACATGAAACATTATGCGTTTAGGGTTTATATAAACAAAATGTCCAGAAATCGGATTGGATTCATTCTGATTGATGAAAATCAGTGCATTTAAACACATCACCTACTGTTGGACCCTTACAGGCACTAAAGCTGCACATATCTGGCGTTTTGGAGCGGATTTCTTCTGGGTCTAATTTTACCCCAGAAAAGGTAGGATATTTTTAACAGACGAGGTACCGGGACATCTTGCCTTTCAAACACAATAATCCTGGATATCCAAAGAGCACCAATTAGTTTTAAAACAATCTCAGAAGCCTTCTGTACATGCTTAATCTCTGCTAAAGGCCATTACATGAGCATCTCTAGCGGATTATCCAAAAACAGAGGGAGACGACTTAGGGCATATTTTTATTCTACTATATGCATATCAGTACATTCACTGAATTCATATCGAGATTACAAGCTCTAGACTACAACAACAGATTAGTCCAAACAATACACATAATTGGCTCTCATCTATCATTGTCTTGGATGCACAATTTACCTGGTTCAGTGGGACATAATCACTATCAACAGATGTAAGTCTCTGTACAGCTCACTGTTTATTTTCCATTAAGCAATAATAAGCAGCTTTGACTCACGCTGAGCGGAAAATGTTTTTTAGTGTAATCTGAATAATAAAGCTTAGCTTTGTCTTAGCAGAAAGCTTTGAAAAAGCCATCATTATATTGTCCTGTGATACCAGACGAGTTTAGACATATCTACTTCAAAATGCAAGTTACATTTTTAGTATGACCATTCAATAATTTCCTTACACCGTAAAAAGACATACACATCTTTATCAAAAGTTTTTTTAACAAATATCATGACCTTTTAAATTATGAATATCATTAATCTAACGTATTATTTGAACTAACCTTGCCACGACAGAAAAAAGGTCAAAATATATGATATTTTAAAGAAAGTTACTGACCTTAACACACAATTATGAGAGTCTACAGGAGTCCTTTTCCTGTTTTGCTTTTTTGTCACATGACTTCAAAACGTGATCCTGCATAGCTAACACCACACTGACTTTGATTTGGAAGTCAAAAGTTTAAATAAAATACTACTATTAAAATTATATAAATTTTAGGGGTGTAACGGTTCTCAGTAGCGCGCACTCGTCAAATATTGAGTTCCCTTTCAAGTCTTGGAACCCATCATGGCGAGTATCCTATGTCTTAAGTGAACTTAAACACTTGAGAAAGAACACATCTGTTCAGTTTCAGTGTACTGAATTATGTGACAGCAGCCCTAATATTCCTGCCGTCTGTATGAGTTTTTAATATTAATCAAACAACAAAAGACAAGGAAATCACTGCTCTCGACTGAATAGCTTTTGTAACTTAATTAATAATGATTCATCTTTATTTAATTTATAGAGTGAAGATTATATGTATTGTTGTTGTACATTTGATTACTTTATTCAATTTCTGTACCTGAAAACTAATACAAGCGTACCGAAACCGTGAACCTAAAACCTGTGATAAAAACCGAACCTAATTAATTTATATAAAATAATATATCAAATGATATATAATTGTTTTATTGCTTTTCCCCTCAAATAAATAATTACACCAAACTACTTAACAGAAATTCAGCCTTTTAGTGAGTCCTTTTTTCATCACCTAAACCTTTGTTGAAGCGCCACAAAAAATATATAAAATAATTTTAATTCAACAACATGTCTTTAAGGTGTAATCAAGTCATTGTCTATATAAATAAATGTTTTAATATATTTTTGAACAAATTAATGTCATGAAACTCTAGATGGCGCAGGCTGATAGGTCCTTAAAGAGATACAGGTGATGGTCATATAATTAGAATATCATCAAAAGGTTGATTTATTTCACTAATTCCATTCAAAAAGTGAAACTTGTATATTATATTCATTCATTACACACAGACTGATATATTTCAAATGTTTATTTCTTTTAATTTTGATGATTATAACTGACAACTAAGGAAAATCCCAAATTCAGTATCTCAGAAAATTAGAATATTGTGAAAAGGTTCAATATTGAAGACACCTGGTGCCACACTCTAATCAGCTAATTAACTCAAAACACCTGCAAAGGACTTTAAATGGTCTCTCGGTCTAGTTCTGTAGGCTACACAATCATGGGGAAGACTGCTGACTTGACAGTTGTCCAAAAGACGACCATTGACACCTTGCACAAGGAGGGCAAGACACAAAAGGTCATTGCAAAAGAGGCTGGCTGTTCACAGAGCTCTGTGTCCAAGCTCATTAATAGAGAGGTGAAGAGAAGGAAAGATGTGGTAGAAAAAGTCTACAAGCATAGGGATAACCGCACCCTGGAGAGGATTGTGAAACAAAACCCATTCAAAAATGTGGGGGAGATTCACAAAGAGTGGACTGCAGCTGGAGTCAGAGCTTCAAGAACCACTACGCACAGACGTATGCAAGACATGGGTTTCAGCTGTGGCATTCCTTGTGTCAAGCCACTCTTGAACAACAGACAGCGTCAGAAGCGTCTAAAGACAAAAAGGACTGGACTGCTGCTGAGTGGTCCAAAGTTATGTTCTCTGATGAAAGTAAATTTTGCATTTCCTTTGGAAATCAGGGTCCCAGAGTCTGGAGGAAGAGAGGAGAGGCACACAATCCACGTTGCTTGAGGTCCAGTGTAAAGTTTCCACAGTCAGTGATGGTTTGGGGTGCCATGTCATCTGCTGGTGTTGGTCCACTGTGTTTTCTGAGGTCCAAGGTCAACGCAGCCAAATACCAGGAAGTTTTAGAGCACTTCATGCTTCCTGCTGCTGACCAACTTTATGGAGATGCAGATTTCATTTTCGAACAGGACTTGGCACCTGCACACAGTGCCAAAGCTACCAGTACCTGGTTTAAGGACCATGGTATCCCTGTTCTTAATTGGCCAGCAAACTCGCCTGACCTTAACCCCATAGAAAATCTATGGGGTATTGTGAAGAGGAAGATGCGATATGCCAGACCCAACAATGCAGAAGAGCTGAAGGCCACTATCAGAGCAACCTGGGCTCTCATAACACCTGAGCAGTGCCACAGACTGATCGACTCCATGCCACGCCGCATTGCTGCAGTAATTCAGACAAAAGGAGCCCCAACTAAGTATTGAGTGCTGTACATGCTCATAATTTTCATGTTCATACTTTTCAGTTGGCCAAGATTTCTAAAAATCCTTTCTTTGTATTGGTCTTAAGTAATATTCTAATTTTCTGAGATACTGAATTTGGGATTTTCTTTAGTTGTCAGATATAATCATCAAAATTAAAAGAAATAAACATTTGAAATATATCAGTCTGTGTGTAATGAATGAATATAATATACAAGTTTCACTTTTTGAATGGAATTAGTGAAAGAAATCAACTTTTTTGATGATATTCTAATTATATGACCAGCACCTGTAGTTCCCCCCCAAAATGAAAATGGCTGGAATCTAGTATTTTTAGTTTATAAAGGTTTAAATATGGATATTTTCCTTACAAAAACCCATCGCCTCGCTTCAGAAGGCCTTTATTAACCCCCTAGAGCTGTGTGGATATCTTTTATGATGGATGGATGCACTTTTTTGGCTATTCACTACCGTTACAAAGCTTGGAGGAGTCAGGACATTTTTTATATATATAAATCTGATTGTGTCCGTCTGAGAGAAGATAGTCATATACACTTAGGATGGCTTGAGGGTGAGTAAATCATGGGAAAATGTTCATTTCAATGTGCTTGCAATAACATCATTCTCTACAGGGCACAGCTGATTTGTTCCTGCTGTATCAGCCTTCAAATACTTGATCAGTATCACTTTTGCTGTAGCAGTTTCAGAAACCCTCCACCTTCCCCAGCTCCACCTGTATAGATCTAATTCATGTATGCTGTTTTGTACAGCAGCAGTGTTGTGTATGTATTGTCAGTAGCAAGTCTCATACTTTCTCTGCAGCAGCAGCAGCAGCAACGTAGCTGATCTATTCCGCCAAACATATCAACATTGCCATATCCATTACCATGCCAAACACTCAGAGAGTTGTCATGATAGAAATAGATCTAGACAGAAAGAGCATCACATCACTGACCCTTAAATCACATGTGCTGAGAAAGTGACACAGCATCACACAAACAACTCTGATACCTCAGATTTCCTTACTTAAACATGTGCTAAGGTGCTTTAAACCACAAACCCACTCAGGGTCATTCAAAAGCTCCTTTTCTGCCAACACTGGATGAATAATGAAAAGAAACGTTCTGAAGTGATTAGAGTTGCTTGCTTGAATGATTAAACGTACACTTTCTACATTTTACTTGTACTGAAGTACAAGTCTCCAGCACACACAAACACACTCAGCGGCTCAGGGTCACTGGGTTTGGTCTAAAGGGACTTTGAATCCAATGCTGCTTTTTTCCATCTCACTAACATCTTACAGATTTACACTAAGTCTTACTCTAAATCTTTAGCAATATATAATAGTATACTAACATTAACCCTGTAAAGCCTGGTATATTAAATAATAGACAGATTTTTTTGTAACAGAAAAAAAATATAACAGTTTACTGAACATTTGGGTAAAATCTAGAAATAAAACGTTTGCATGTGTTTTTGTTTAGGTTTTTTTGTCTCATAATATGATACAGTGAGAATATTGAAAAAAAATTGAAAAAACATGTCAATTTAATTCAATTTAGTGCAGAAGCTGATATTTATATACAAAAAAGTAATATGAAAGTCTTTGAGAGCTTTATAACAGTATAGGAGATACTTAAATAAAATGCATATAAAAATAATTGTCACTATATTTCCCAATAATATGTCTTAGTAAGATGATATTTAAATGCTTCATTTTTTTTATGATCAAAGCTCTGTAGTTTTAAACATATAATGCATATAATGCAATGATGATTGAGATGAACAAATGAACCTTCCTCAAATGTCATAATTTAACATGATTTTTCTTTAAAAAATGATGTATGGATAATCAAAACCTAAGCTGCTTCAGTCACTAAATGTTCATCTTGAAATATTACAAGTAATTCTTACGTTTACGTTATAAAAATCATTAAAGATTTCACAGCATAAAGACATATGAACCACGAGCTGAAGAGGGAAGATTTTACAATTATACTAAAAGGCTTTTACTTGCTAAAGTAGATAATTTAAAGGCCTTAGAAATTTGATACAGTAGGCTTTATAGGGTTAAACTCTTCAATGCATTCTTGCACTCTCCAGGCATAAATTAAAGGTGGGGTATGTAATTTTTCAACAACACTGTTTGGAAGTTAGTCGACAACAAATGTCTAACCAATCAGCATTAGGGGGCGTATGACGGTCAAGGAGACAGAATTAGCAAGAGGGAGATTTGAAAAGAAAAAAAAAAAGCATTGGAGGGTGTTTTGGAGGCTGAGCAATGAAGTGAGGGGTGGGTTTGTTTGGGTTGATTTCAAATATCAACAATGTCCAATAGAAAATATAATTTAAAGGGCTGAAATCACATAATGCAGTGCAAATGCAAATCAGACCATTAAAGGTGGGGTATGTATTTTTTCAACAACGCTATAGCTTTATAGCACCTTTAATGGTCTGATTTGCATTTGCATTGCATTATGTGATTTCAGCCCTCAAAATTATATTTTCTGAAATATATCTTCAGAAACTTATTCGGCTCGCCCAGTCACCAACCACTCTCAGAAATGAACCACAGCCAAGCTTGGACCGCCATTCATCACGTCAAACAAAAATAGTCCACTGCAGCTGGACAAGTGCAAATGAGCTCTATGCTTGATAAAACTAGGCCTGTCAGAGACACTCCAGCCAGCATGAGGTACAGTACAGCTTTATGAGCAAAGATCTGGGCTGTTAATGTAAAGCTTGCTGGGTTTATCAACCCAGACACTAGAGAGAATTAATGTTTTGATGTTCTACATTTAACTATGCACATATGCTCCATTTACACCTGAGAAATATAGCTGCAAGCCACAATTATCGGGGTTCAAGCGCTTTAAGGCCTTAATGCACATGCGTAATAAGGTATTATTTTTTATTTAGCAAGCCTGTAACCATCTCGATCATAGATAGAAAAGACCATTTACAGCCAATACAGGGAATTTATCATAGGAAATAAATGGTTTTTACACCTTTTTACCAGCTATAACCCCACCTATGGCCTGATGACTATAAAAGTATGCATGCTTCTTTAGAATCATGTGCCACATGTGCTCACCTATGCGAAAAGAGTTTTCATTTAGGAATGATTGGCTTTTGGGTAGACTTGGCCACACCTATTTTCTAAATGACCCTGCTATAGCTATGCAATGGCTAAAGTTTAACTTTTTTTTTTTTTTTTTTTGATTACTATTGACCTAGAGAGTCCCGAGAATTGGGCTGCAGAGGTTTTATCAACATGTTCTCCAACCAATATGCCTATATAGGTCGTTTGTCACTTCCCTGAAATACGACCCCTGGAGCATTTGCTAAAGTTGCACCCCTTTCGACAACAGGACAATTTCATTTTAATGCATTGTTCCCTTTTATGCGTTGTAATAACAATATGCAATCATGTGATCATGCGATCGTGGGTTCGATCCCAGGGAACGCATGTGCTCATGAAGTGTATATGCACTATAAATCACTAAGGGTAGGTTTAGGGGTGGGGTGGGTGTAGTCATTAATAAAAAAATGAGTTTTGCTAAATGGAAATTGGACAAATGGTGTAAAAAGTCCACACACTGCATTTAAATGAACACGCATTTTGATTGGTAACGACAGTCATAGTCATTTCATGACAACAGATGTAACACGACGCTGTCATTATTTTTACGCCAGCTAGAGGGCGCATGGCAGTCTGAGTTTTATCGAGGTTGAGCCAAAAACCTAGGACTAGTTTGCCAAAGTTGTCTTTTGAAATACTCTCCTATATTTAACGATTCAAAGGACAGCGGTGGTCCTAGAGGCAAAGTTGCTCAGAATTAAGAGTTCTACCATGTGGTGTGAATGTTGTGGGTGTGGGTGAAAAATCGTGCGATACATGATCCTTTACGCACGTGAAAAGTCCAAAGGGGCCCCCCCTTTGAATTTCTCACAGGCCTCTAGGGCCGTGAGTCAAACAGGCCCAGCGAGTTTCGTTCCGATCAGCCTCCGTTTACCTTGTCTGATAGCTGCTCAAACTTCATTGGCCGATGGTGGACATGTTTTTTGAGATGTGTCAATGTCCTCATCAGAGGTTGCGTCAGACTGTAACTTTGTCCGTCATTTTGACGGACAGGGTCGTAAAAAATCCGTCAAAATCTATTATTACCCGTCATTTTAATTTTCATCTTTTAATTATAATAACACATTTAATTGCTGAAATTAAAATGACGGGTAATTCACACGTGAAATTTCTCTGTATGTGTTGGTAGCTATTAAAGAAAACATGGTTTCATATTTATGTTTAAATAGTCCTATGTTATGTTTTAAATTCATTCATCTATTTGATTATGAAAAGTGAAGAGCATGAGTAAGATGCATCATAAGATGCGCAGTATGTCGGGAGACATGGAGTGTGTCAGACATGATTTTGACCACTTCGTAAAGTTTTATTTTGTAGAAAGCCTTTCTTTAAAGTGAATTTCGTTTTGTAAAAATTGTATCTTAATTTTAATCAATGTTTCATCAACCAATTGCCTGGATGTAATAAATAAGAAGCAAATATGGTAGAAAATATAATCATGACATGGAGGCACGGGCGCGATCACTGGCGCGTGAACTGGAACGCGTCTTACATGAATGAACCGAAACTCAGCGTATAGGCTGCTTGCCTCAGAGACATGAGAAATATCTCTATAGAAAGCATGAAATATCTACTTTAACGAAAACGAAATAATTCAAAACGAAAAGAAATAGGCTACTCTGTTTATGTAGAATAAACCGAATGAATTGTTCATTCTCTCTCTAAGCGCGTCCATGAGGAGAGTCAATGTCAACTTCATCTTTGCCGCCGACACTGATTCAGAAAACATTACTTTATTAATAAACAATTAAAATGTCTCCTTGCTGTTTTGATCACATTCATAAGACCAATATCGATTCGCAAATCCCAGGCTATATGCCTTTTTCAGTTGACGAATAAACAGTGCATATAGTGCGCCTCCCACCCAATAAATCGCAATAGGCTGAAAGCTTTATGTTGCTTTTGATATGGAACAAAGTCTCAGATTTAAAATTCTGTCCATTTCATTAAGAAATTCAAGCAATAAATACCGTTTTGGCGCTCTTTAATGTGGCGTCATATAGCTAGCCTATTGATGTAGCTTCTGGTACTCGCCTGTGCGTTATCAAACGCATATCAAAAGATTCGTGCCAGTTTCATTTTTGTTCTGGATCCAGTGGTCTGCTGCTACATTGGAGCGCACTCGCCACCAACTGAACAGGGGTGGGAATTACAGTTACAATTTACAATCGATCACCCCCAGTGTAATCTGTCAACGTGACGGACGGCCTTCAGATTTTTCCATCAATGTTAAAAAAATTCTGTCAATGACGGATAATTTTCGGTTAACGCGACCTCTGGTCCTCATAGACAATCATGGCACCTCGGACTAAGACACTGCATGCCAATTTTCAAGACAATCAGACTAATGGTGAAGTAGTTATAGCCATTTTCAAGTTTTTTTTCCTGTTATAGCGCCACCAAGTGGCCAGTCACCACTTCCTTTTTCTTGCAAACATAGAATGAGCCACGTTTGGTGAAATGATCTCATTCCGTTCACGAGTTATAACCATTTTAGTAAAAGTGGCTCCGCCCACTTCGAACGTTTTGGCGGCCATTAGAGAACGTGAATCTTTTTATTGTTAATTATTGACAATCAGGCTCCAGAGAATCTCACTGCACTGGTTTGGTTCAGATCGGGCCAAAAACCTAGGACCTAGTAGGGTTTTCAAAAAATCCAAAAATACCATATGATTTCACCAGAACGACGATCGGGTTTGTCCGAGGATTCCAACGATGTAAGACACTTGAGCATAACAGTTTAGGAGTTAAGTGATTTCATACTTTTGAACTCTGTAGCGCCACCCGCAAGCCTTGGTGAAGTTGTGCAAGTTCGGTCCTAGAGAGCCGCTGTCCTGCTGTCCTTTAGCTCCAACCTTAATCAAACACACCTGAACAAGCTAATCAAGCTCTTCAGGATTATTAAGGCTACAGGCAGGGTTTTTTCCAGGGTTGGAGCTAAACTCTGCAGGAATGAACTTACCTACCCCTGCTGTAGGCGGTGTGAATACTACCGGCTCTACGACTTATGGTTCGGTCTGCCCGATCACTTTTATGGGGAGAATGCTGATCCTTGGAAATTTTAACAATTAAAACAGGGTTTCAGCGCTGCACACTTGAAACCCTAATTAAGTGGAGATCTCAGAATCTACTGAAAGGCACTTTAGATCAGTGGTCCTCAACTGGTGGATCTCTATATTAAATGAATATAAACATCAATGTTTGATCTTAAGAACATTTTGGGTCACCAATTGATGTAAACTTGAAGTCCTGAAGCAAAACCAGTTGAGAATCATTACAAAACATCTGTTAAATGCCTTTACCTCACTGCCTGATCTATTGCCCTAGTGTCACAGATAATCTCCAGTCACAGCGGCTCTCATCTGATTTGTGAATTAAAATGACGCCGACAGCTGTCGAAACTGCTCTGAGAGAATCATTAGATCCTGGATTAAACACACAATATCATCTAGTGCAATTTATATTGAGAAGACATGAAATCTAACATTAAGAGATGTGCCAGTTACTAGTAATTGGATAAATGTCACTAAACATTTCAATTGAATTAACACTGAACTGAATCAAGCTGAATAACAACACTCGTCTTATAGAGCGGTTTCATTAATGAACTTTACACAGTTATTGAACCAAACTGAATCAACATTGAACTGACTTCAGCTGAATAATGACATTATTGTCTTATAGCTGTTTCGTTGATGAACTTTACATGGTTATTGAACTAAACTGAATCAACATTGAGCTGAATAATGACATTATTGTCTTATAGAGCTGCTTATAGCCGAGTTGAACTCATTTTGTAATTGATTTACAGTTATTAAACTGAACTGAATCAACTATGAACTGACTCAAGCTGAATAAAGACATTATTGTCTTATAGAGCTTCTTATAGCGGTTTCATTAATGAACTTTACACAGTTATTGAGCTAAATTGAATCAAATTGAGCTGACTTGAGCTGAATAATGACATTATTGTCTTATAGCTGTTTCGTTGATGAACTTCACATGGTTATTGAACTAAACTGAATCAACATTGAACTGACTTGATAGATAATGACACTATTGTCTTCTGTAGAGCTGCTTATAGCTGAATCGAACTCATTTCATAATTGATTTACAGTTATTAAACTGAATCGAATTGAACTGAATAATGACACTATTGTCTGTTTAGAGCTTCACAGCTGAATTTGAATTTGTTTTATATGATGTTTACATCATTAATTCTGTTTATTGCTGTAAAACTGCACTGAATCAATCTTTATTGTATAAAGCGCCATATGAATAAAAGTGCCACCCCAAAAAGAAATAACAAAAATAATAATATTTTGCATAATTAATCCTATTTTGAGGAACATTGCAAAATGTATGGCATTATGATGATTTAATGAATTCTCATTACTGTAATACAGTAATAGCTCTACTGTATTACTGCAATACAATGACTGAGTGTAATAAAATGATGGAATAATTGCATTATATCAAATACTTTCTTTTTAATATTAGGCTAATTAATTTTTCACATCACAGTAATATTTAGATGAATTGGCAGGAACATTATACTTAACTGTCATGAAAAAAATGCAATTAGACTTAAAAAAAATCTCTTCTGATTTCATATATTTTTTCTCATATGTGAGTTTGCTTAAGTTCACTCGTGGTACAAATCAACTTTCTTATCAAGATCGTCATCCTGTCAAGACATCTTGAATTTTAACATGTAAATACACACATTTATGTCACAGAACAGACCCTCGAGGGTTAATAAAAAAAAATCCGTCCTGATCTGCAACATGCAATGCAGTAAAATGCAACAGTAACATGCGTGACGCCTTGGAACTGCAGATGCGCAAAACACTCACGAGCCATTCCGTCTATGTCAAGGTCTCGCACACATCCATTCAATCAGAACATACGATCCCTGATCGGACAGATGTAGTGCACTGCATTCGCTGCGTTATAACGGCTGAAGGAGCGTCTTACCGCGGGCAGCAGAGGCTCCATTTGTGCGCCTTGATCCTTCACGTCCATCTTCTGTACCTGTAGAGCAGATCTAGTGCGTGTAGTGCGTACTGCGTGTAGCGTCGCCGATGATGTGCTCACATATTTAGTGCAGTGATATTACTACCGAGCTCACTCATAAGGGCGCATGGAGCTGCTGTGTGACGCAGTAGTGGAGCAGGACTTTCACTCCACAGGGGAGGGGGCATTATGTTATAGTGCCTAGTAAATTATCTGGACTGGGCCTTATGAGAGAGATTAGCGACGTTTTGAACAAATAACTACTAGGGAAAAGTGGGGGAGAGCCCAGTTACACAAACACTTGTTTGAACACCTAGTTTAAAATAGCCTTAAATTGAATAGACTGGTTCACCCAAAACTAAACATTTTGTCATTTATTTCTTTGGAACACAAAAAAAATATTATTATTATTATTGTTAAATGTTTTTGTCCATATGAACGTTTCAGAATTTTTTTTAAATAGAGAGAAAGAGAGAGAAAGTCATGCCGGTTTGGAAAAATATATGGGTACCGTGAACAAATTACGACAGTTTTCATTAGAATATCTGGTTCGCATCTATAGTGTTTTTATTTATTTATTTATTTTTAGATGAGTGGCTAGATGGTAACCCTTGTTCTGAGAAATGTCTTGTGAGATTTACATGTGATGTTCATGCAAAGGTCAACTAGGCCTATATGAAGGTCAACATTAATTAGCCAATTTAACAGCAAGATCCCATTTTCCTGTAATGGTGAAAATGTTCTTTCTTGAGAGGTTTGATTCTACAGAAAGTGTCTCACTTTATATAAACTAGCCCATGTCTCCCCATAATCTAATAACAAATTATGTCACATTATTTATGTGGCTAATGCACCTAATGCTTTCTTCGTTACAACGACTCGGTCTGATTTGCTCGGAAACAGTCTTACATCATGATCAGTGCAGTGGTTTTATATTAAGAGCCAAAAAAAGGTTCATGTTTGAATTTCATTGCATTAGATAGCAGATTATCAAAGCAAGTAATCTGTGCTCAAATGCTTCACTTTTCTTTGTCATTTTTGCTCAGTGACTAACTTTCTTATATAAAGATTTTCCTTTTGCTATCTTTCTTTAAAATAAATGTGACTTGGTTTGATATTTTGTTATCTAATGCAATACAATGCATATATTTTATGGATTATAAATACTTTTTGGGCTACTGTTGGTACTCACTTGGGCAATATTTTTCCAGTATTCTTATATTTAATATATAATTTAATAAATGATATAATTATATTGTAGCATAATGTTTAATCATATGCTATGAAAAATAACAATGGAAGTGTCTATTGTTTCATCTTTGCGACGTTGTCGCCATCTAGTGTTCGCAATTGTGTAATGCAGGTTTAAAGCTTTACAGCGGCTGCTATCATTAGTAGTAAGATATGCAGGCTTTTTCCTCAGACATGAGATTATTGTAACAAATAATGAACTTTACGTTACTCTCATAATTCTATATTGGAACTCTAAAATAACGAATTTAAAAGGTTGCTTTATTTACTAGGCAGCCCATCACTGAACCACAGGGAGGCAGCAAACTATCAAAAAGCATACAGGATTTCAGAATAGGATACTAAAACACTGCAGTGTTTCTGTTTTTGTATGGCAGGGGAAAAGCGATAGTAGTATGCTATTGATTTGTAAGGATTAGCCCACAATACTGCACATTTTGCATTACTCCCTTGTCTCTGACAACAATTGAGCTGATTATTTGAATCAAGTGTATTAAATATACCTGTACTGCACATTTTGGATGTCTCATTTTCTGGACCATTCAGTTTAGGCCTTGAATAGGCCACTAACCAGTTGATGATTTATTCACATGTAAATAAATGTGCAGCATACCAGTCAATGGTGTCGTTTTATAACATATATTTTATATATCCGTTCAAAACTCTGGACAGCTAATGAAATCTTGGTGGAAATTGTAAAATGGTCTCAAATGTATTTGTTCTGTCCCAGAATAGTGTACAAAGTCTGCTTTTGGCAATAGTCAAATGCTTATTTACATTCACGGATATGCATATTTATATGGATGTAAATGAGCTGAAATAGATTAAAGATTTGTGTGATATAAAACTCTATTATTATTTGTTATCGTTGTCATATCTTAGATTGCGTTCAACACAGGCTACAGTGGCCCCAAAAGGTAGCTATTTGGATGCAAGTCACACTTAACATCTGAATGTAAATTGCATAATATAAAATATCATAATTCTGTCAACATCAGCCTTTTTGCAAATAATTTTACACAAGTGGTGCCAAGGTTGATCATGGATGTTATTTTTCAGAGGCATGTTTATACATTGATGGGGGCATTTTGTCCATTTAAGTCCAATACTTCAAATGAATCAGTTAACTGCAAAGCCTAGAATAAAATATATTTACACCTCCCCATTTAAAAAAAAAAAAAAAAAAAAAAAAAAAGGTTATTTCTTAACGAGAACTGGTTAATTTCTGGCCCTGATATCCTAGAAAGTGACCACAGGTGTAGTTCACCATGCATGGCTGTGCACCACTTATTTCTGATCTGACAAAAGTGTCCAAATACTACCACTTTAAAATTTCTTGTTTTATCATCTTAAATGTTTTTTTGTGCAATTTTTCGTTATGCACACCACTCGGTTTGATAGTTTGTTAAATCGAATTACACTGACACTTTAAGTGTCCTGTGTGTTTACCTTTGGGGCTACTGAAAATAGTAGCCAACAGCATATTCTTCATCTAAAAAGATAGTCGAATTAAACGAGTAACCAATAGAAAACTACCAAAAAGGTTGTTCTGGGCGATTCGCTTATTTGTTGCATTGCATGACTACATTTTATTAAGAAAATGCATCGTACAGGCAACAAAATTCACATTGTGTCTGGCGTTATCGATATACCTCCTCTCTAAGACAGGTAGAGAAAAATAGAACAGAAATATTTGGTTTTTGAAATCAGCTTAGTTGGAATCTTGTGTACTTCGCCCGGGTTTCACATTCGGTCATATTTATTGCAATTAAGCACACCACAATTACATTACCTTTACACATTAGCAGGCCTAACTCGCGTATTTTCTCATGAGAAAACAGCCCATGAAGTACAAATGAAAATGCCTGGGTTGGTGGGAATGCGTGAAGTCTATGTTTTTAACTCTACAACAAAAAAAGTAATGGGATTAATGATCTTACGCGGGTGCGGTTAAAACATAGCCTACGTTCTGATAACTTTACAACAACATTCACAAAATGAAACTACGGACTATGATATATACGAACAGACGACGCGACTCTAGAAAGCAACATCAATACAAGCTCACATAAAAAAACCGACCTCTGACAGACATGCGTCCGCCATTTTCCTGTCAGAGGAACTCTTTTTGGCGGGCTCTTCAACAGGTAAGCAGCTACTTCCAATTCAGTCAGACCATCATTTCTGTCATAATAACGACTGGAACCGGGAACCTACACGAGTTGTATTCTTATTTTTTCAAACATCAAAATATTTAATATATGTAGCTATTCGAATTAACGAACGTACGATTCTAAGTACATTAAACATAAACCTAATCCGGTTTTCTATATTGTACATCAACATTCAACGAGAAAAGTCACAAATGGATAGATAAATACAGTTATGTACAGTACTTTCATACTTACAGTAGGTTCAGAACCTTAAAATGTCATTTAAAAACCGCTTACATATCTCTGCTCAAGCTTTCGTGTCAAAAGTTTGACGTCCTTCGAACGAGGCGACCGGATATATGAATAAATAAACAAATAAATAAGCACATAAATAGGAATAAATAGATTGTAAGTCACTCGTGAATCCTTGAACACATGAGCCATGCATTAGTTGTTCCGAGTTTCTAACTGTGGGGGTAAAAGCTGTAGTAGCCGATGTCCTTGGAGCAGTTTTTCTCGCATTCCCTCGGCGTCAACATTTCAGATTTTAATGGAGACGATGTCTCTGAAACCGGCGTGGCAGATGGCGAAATCCTCCTCCGCTTGGCTTGCTCAAAAATCCCAGAATCGCTCGAATCGATCGACTTAATTGAGGACGGGGTTTCTATCCAGCTGGATTCAGACAGGTCTTTGGGTTTGGACTCATCCGCTCCGCCTAGCGGTGACCTCTCGGGCGCGATGGCGTCTCCGTCCTCGAGGCCAGGGACCAGGTAACTGGAGGAGGTCGTTCTGCTCCCCACGGAGTTGGACGGCCAGCACGAGAGGACGGAGCTGGACTTGCTGCAATATTGCGGTGGCGTGCGAGTGCCCCACCCCGGCGGCTCGCCGTAATACCCCAGAGGTCTGTTGGAGCATCCCGCCCCGGGCAGGGGCAGCGCTTTAACTCCAGCAGCTGCGTACGACAGAAGGGTGGCCGCGTTACCGGCGAAATCAGCAGCCGCGGCAGCATCGTATGCCGAGGCGGCAAAGTCCAGTCGATTGTTGGCAGGGGTGACAAACCATCGCTGCGGGGAGGCCACCGTGGTCTCCTCGGTTTGTTGCGGGGAGAGCAAGCTGTTACTAAGTGGGACGCTGCGGTCCGTGCCAGGAGCGCCTCCGACGCCAGGGTGAAAGCGGGACTTGGCATACGAGCTGACAAATTGGTCCTGCAGGAAAGAACCAGTCATGGCATATCTTGCGCTAGGCATGATCTGAGAGCGTGGAGAGTCACCCGGGGACGGCGTCAACCGATCGATGTCGCACCCTGTGTAGACACTGGAGAAAGATGGTGGACAAACACGTTAATGTCGCATATGAGACGCGTTGCTAACCGTAAATAAAGCGTTGCAAATGTGCTCGAGAGCGTTGCTCACAACTAATTTTCGCTTCTGTGCGTAATTGCGCAAATGAAATTAGCACTGCGCACGGACAATCCAAATGCACAAAGCACCAATATAGATTGTAAATATTAAAATTAGAAAATAACTAAACTGTGTTTCTGTTGAGATGCTGTGAATGGGAATTAAGATATATTTGTAGTGAGATTAGCCAAATGTTATTTACACATCGGCCGTGGGATTTAATAAGAGTCAATTAAAAGAAATTGTGATTTGTCTGACACTTAGGCTACAAAAATATTCATATCCACATGCACAAATTAAAATAAGCAAATGAAATAAAACAAGTGCACACACGACTCCTAATCTTGCTAAAGTATTCGCATGCCACATATATGAGCACTTGTTATTGTTCTGTGCTCTTTAAGTCTGAGAGATAGAAATGCGCACGCACAAATATAGGATATGTTTTTATTAAGCTCAGGCAAAAGCAAAAATGTACTGCATCTAAATTAATTTGTTTCACTCATTAATATTTAATATAATTAATTATAGGTCTGACAGGATAGAAAGGGTCAGACCATTTCAACAACAATAAAAAAAAAAAAACATCAAAACTTACGTGTCATAATTGTCACGGAATCCTTTTGCAAATGGATTGTGATCGATTTTTAGCTGCGTGATCTGCAATCAGCAAGAAGAAGAAAATTACACACTTAAAAACACTCATAAATCCATCGAAGTTTCAGAAATCCACCTCTTTCTTTCTTACATCAGTGTTTTGATATGCGGTGACGGCAATAAACTGCGTCTCCGGGAAAGTGAAGGTCTGCACGCGCCCGGGTTGGCTCGTATCCTCGGTTCCGTCCTCGTTCACCTGCACCACATGCAGTCGAGGCTGGTATTTATGCAGCGACTGCAGGACGACCATCTGCAGGAATTCAAGCGAAAAAACGAGAGTCAGAGAACATCTCCTCACGCGTCTTTACGCTCGCGTAGTTCCATTTCACACACCAATAAAGAACCAGTTTTAGCAGCTCGTCTGTAAATTAGCTGGTTTATTTCAAATATATTGTTAATGTTCACCTTTTTCAGTTAAATTCTCTCACCACAAAAGATCATAGTAGTATTTACAAAAATATGAAATAATAAACCTAATGAAACTCATTTTGTGGAGCTGCTTGTAATTCCACACTATTGTGTAACGTGTATAAAATGCTATCCAATACAGAGATGCACAGCATTCTTGATAATAGCAGTCTGAATGCATGACACAATAGTGAAATTACAAATGATATAATAAAGAAATCTAACGATCAATAACTGACCTGTCCTGTGTTGTTAGTTGCTCCTTTATTGTTGGTTAGTTTAAGTTTTCCAAAGGAAATCTCTTGACGCATCCAGTGCGCACCGGTGTTTGGCGAATCCGGGTGCATGTACACTCTGTTTCCTGTTCACAAATATCATAATTGGTATGTCAGTGCTGAGGTAGCACAAAACAAAATAAAATTAAAACTCTGCGTCTTATTCAAATCAATTATATTTAATAGGCGAATACTATTAATAATAAAGAAAATATTATTGCTTTATTATTGGAAATAAAATTAAATAAATTTTGGAGGGGGGCATATTCTGTTCACCTGTTACATTCGTGTCCGCTTTGCCGCACGGGACCCATTTTCCTCCTTGGAAGCGCCAGTGGTTCGGATCCGCGAGAATCACGTCCACAAAGATATTGTAATGCGCCGTTGGGTCAAGACCAGATATATTGAAACTCAAAAACGGGAACATACGTCTGAGGGTACATAAAATTTCAAGTTTCAATGCACAGTTATGTAGCCTACAGGTTGCAAACCCAACGTTTGCAATCTATGAAAAATATATATATGGACTTTGGATTAAAGAATTAAAATAAATAAATAAATAAATAAAATCGAAAAGGGTCAGCACAAAACGAATGTAAATATCTTGGAAAAGAAAATCGAAAAAAGAAAATACTTTGGAGTAATGAAGACAAAGGATATAGCATGAATATTAAATTCGTTTAAATGTTTGGAAAACAAACTTAAAGAATGAAATATATACTACAAATAATACTTAAATTAAAGAAAATAATAGGTTGACCTAAATCAAATGATTTTCGGATAATGCCGACTGAAAAAAAAAAAGGAAGAAAAAAAAAAGCTTAAGCTTATTTTTCGGAAGGAAAATAAATATGCTGTGCTCTAATGTCCCCACATCTCATTATCTTAATTGATTCTATAGATATTTGCGAAACGAAAACCTCAATTTGTGGGCAATATAGTTTGCGGAACGCTCCGTAATTGCAAAACACCTACCGTCCCTGCTTGGTAATAATCATCTCCGTTTGATGTCTGTGAAATTTAAGCCACAGGGCCCTGTTGCAGAGGTAAACCTGCGCTTTACCGGGCACGAGCCCGGCCTGAGCGGAGGAAAACTGGTAGAAAGCCGTGCCTTGGTACGCGTGTCCATATTGCTGCGCGTACGGGTAGCCCGCGGTCGGGTAGCCTTGCGGAGAAGAGTTGCTCAGCAGACTGTTGTAGGCTCCGTTCGTGATCACCGGATGGTGAGCCATGTAGCGGCTCGGGCTGCCGATGGAGAAAGCTGGGTGCGTCGGTCCATGCTGACTCGGGTAGGGAAACATGGTGGTGGGACTCGGCTGAACTTGACTGGACTGAGACAGGAGATACCTTTCTCCTGCAGATCCATCGAAAGTGTGACGACTGTCGGCGACTCCGTCAAGATCAGGAGAGAGTTTGCCTCGCTGGACGTCCCCTGATGAGTCCTTCGAGTCGGCGAAATTGTCTGCCTCTGACTGATTCGTCATCCCAGCGGAGTTTTTTTTCAGAGGTGAACTTCTCTCCAGGTTGTCGCCGACAGATATAATAGGGTAGTCCTGCAAGGCGAGCTCAGATGCTTGTGAGTTTGGGTAGCCACTGCCCACAATCATACATTTCTTGGAGCGCGCGAGAGCTGGCGAGATGCAACGCTCGAGCTGCATCGCTCGATGACAAATAGCAATTAACGCGAGCGCGAGAGAAAACTAACGCCTTCCTGCGGTTCGAGCTACTTTGTGCAAGACGGCAAATTAGCCAATTGACACTAGCCTGCAATCAGGAAAGGCTTTGCTTTTCAGTCCTCGGTCTGCATGGTTAATGAATCAACTTTTGCTATTGGTTAATGCGTGACGGTAATTTAATTAGACAGAACTTAATTAGTGTAATCAAGGAGGCTTACACGCCACAGTGTATTCACTTCTGCTGGTCATCCATGTTTGTATACTGTAGTCTGTGAAAATTGGGGCTCGTGTGATTCCTCAGTAGCCCACTAAGTAGTGCAAATAAACCCTATTGTCTTCCATTCGAGGTCATTGTGTGCTGGAGATATTTCAGCTACAGCAGAAGTCCACGAAAACTTCATTATTCATTATTTAAAACGCTTGAAATGACACGCCTCGCGCCCTACCTAAAATGTTTGCGTTATAGCGTGAAATATTGGCTTCTCTTGAAGATCTGTTTACTGCTCCCAAGGCATATAAATATTTGATGTGGATGGACTACTTCAAGTTATGCATTCAACGCTTCAAAACATGCCCGAAACAATAAAATCAGCCATGAGTCAAACCGACCAACCACATTTTGGAGAAAAAAAAATACTTTGTGTTTATTAATTTATTTTTATGATACATCTTGAAAGGATTTGTCATTATAATAATAACAAATAATTTTTTGTTTTTCCCAAAGCAAAGCATGAACAGTTCTAATTCGCATCTTATAATTAACTCAAATCTGGATAATATTACAATTAAATGGCAATGCATAATATATACTTTATGTATTAAGAGGATTTCTCATATTGACCGCGAAAGAGAGAGAGAGAGAGAGAGAGAGATTGTCTTTAGGTGTCCTGACTGTTTGGTGGATTTGAGCCAACCGAGTGTGTTTCCTCAAATATCCAGTTTTTATGACCGAAATGTGTAAAGAAAACGTCTATATTCCAGGAGGGGAAAATAACGCATTGCAGACTAAGAAATAGGGGAAATGATTTTGCCATTGCTTATTGCATTTTTTAGTCATTGCATGCATTTCAAAAGCGCGACGGCTAGTGGTGTTCATTTGTTTTGTTTTTCTCAGAAATCATATAGCTTACAGTTAGTTTTCAAAGTTTTACCTAATCACCCCTCACTTGTGCCTATATAGAGTAACACGTATGTCAGCATCCCAGCGGTCATCTGATATAGGAGTCACATCGTCCTCCCCCTCACCAGTCTGAAATAGGTTCTTCTTATCAGTTCATCTCACCTGTCTCACTGGCACAACTGACTCTCCCCACGAGCGATTAGAAGACTTTGATGAGTCCTTCATGTTCTGGCCCTTTAAATAAGGCAAAAACACACTTTGCGGTATCAGGTTCAAAACTTGATTATAAATACTATCAAATATATATAATAAACAAAATAATTCATTAAAAACAGTTACTAGAGCAGTGGTTCTCAACTGAATTTGATTCAGATTTTTAAAAAATCAATTACTGAAATTGATTAATATTACCTTGAACTGCACAAGCCCAACAATCTGCAACAATCTGACAGAGACTGAATAGGAAAATTGACAATTCTTGTAAATGCATAACACCCCAAGTGTGATTTAACAGCATAACACATAGAAACAAACACTGGGCCAAATATTGTTTTAGTATTAGTGACAGATGAATTTGCGCCAAAATACCAGTGTGATTGGGTGACGTAAACAACAAAAGAAATGGGAAAAATGTTCTCCTCTCTTAGAAAAGGTGATAAGACTATTCATTTTGCCATCCTAACTATGCACACTTCCTTGCATGTTATTATTTGCATTTCTTTTTGTTTTGTTTTTTCCTCTTCTGTTGCAACCCACTAGCTACTTCTGTTCACATTAAACATGATATAAATATATATATATATATATATATTACAGTCAAACCAAAATGTATTCAGACACCTTGAACATTTCATTCATTAATACAGTTTATTCACTATAGTTTAAAAAATGGTAATAAAATATGACAAGATCTCAGAGTTAAACTGTGTCAGAAAAAAATATTCTTAATTATGTAAGATAACACTTAAGCAAAACATGGTCAGGTCAAAGTGTCTGAATAATTTTTGGTTCCAAATTTTTTATTAATTTTACTGGTAGTCCACTGTATGAAGAATTTTTGGGTATAATATGTGACAGTTTGCTTTATTTAGCTATTCTCACTTACATAAATGAATAGTGTCTTGCACCCACTAGTAAAAATATATATATA
Organism: Megalobrama amblycephala; assembly: GCF_018812025.1. NCBI lineage: Eukaryota > Metazoa > Chordata > Actinopteri > Cypriniformes > Xenocyprididae > Megalobrama > Megalobrama amblycephala. The sequence goes on from NC_063049.1 coordinate 42,274,986, forward strand.
AAAATGTCAAAAATGTCTGAATAATTTTTGGTTTGATATATATATATATATATATATATATATATATATATATATATATATATATATATATATATATTAAAATGTATATATTTTTTCATATGCATATTTTTTCCACCATATGCATACATAAAACACGTTTTTTACACACACACGTTTGTTTTTGTGAATTGTGGGACATTCTGTAGGCGTAATGGTTTTTATACTGTACAAACTGTATTTTCTGTCGCCCTACACCTAAACCTACCCATCCCAGAAAACTGTGCACATTCTCAAAAAAACTTGTTCTGTATGATTTATAAGCCTTTTGAGAAATGGGGACATGGGGTAATGTCCTCATAAGTCACCTCTCCTTGTAATACCTATGTCATACCCATGTCATTATACACATTTGTGTCGTGATATGTCACAAACACAAACACAAACACACACACACACACACACACACACACACACACATGTGACCCTGGACCACAAAACCAGTCATAAGGGTCAATTTTTTGAAATTGAGATTTATACATCATATAAAAGCTGAATAAATAAGCTTTCCATTGATGTATGGTTTGTTAGGACAATAGGATAGGACAATATTTGGCCGAGATACAACTATTTGAATATCTGGAATCTGAGGGTGCAAAAAAATCAAAATATTGAGAAAATCGTCTTTAAAGTTGTCCAAATGAAGTCCTTACCAATGCATATCCACTCAAACAATTTTTTTTTTCTATTTACGGTAGGAAATTTACAAAATATCTTCATGGGACATGATCTTTACTTAATATCCTAATGATTTTTGGCATAAAATAAAAATCGATCATTTTGACCCATACAATGTATTGTTGGCTATTGCTACAAATATACCCGTGCACCTTATGACTGGTTTTGTGGTCCAGGGTCACATATGTACACAAAATATATATATAAAGGTTCTTTATTGGTATTGATGGTTCCATGAACAACCTGGAACCTTTCCATTGGACAAAAGGTTTTTTATAGTGTAAAAAGGTTCTTTAGATTATAAAAATGTTCTTTAAAGAACTGTTAAGTAAAAGGTTCTTTGGGGAACCAAAAATGGTTCTTCTACGGCATCACTTCAAAAACCTTTTTTGGAACCTTTATTAAATAGTGCATTAAAATAAAAGTGCATTATGACTTGATTACAGAGGGTTTAAATGGCTTCAATAACATCAGTCAAATGGGATTTGAGTTAGTCAGAGGTTAATTTTAAAATGTAAAATTATTTTTACACACAAATCTCTGAGGACCCAAACCATAAAGAGATCAATTCAACAACTAGATCCTTGCAGTATCTCCCTTCATCTCTAATATTGAGGAAATCTACTTAGCTTGCATACGATATTTAGCCACACAGGTGAGACCTCAGCGCACCTCATAATCTCCCAACTGATTCGCAAGCCAAAGATAACGTGTGTTTAGGGGTGCAAAACAGCTCCTGTTTTCCGGAAAGGGGATGCAGGCAGAGGTGAGTTGTTGTGAGTCCTAATGAAGAGGCTTCCATCTCCAAGGCTAACAAGAAGGGTCATTATAACAGGGCAATGGGGTCCAGTAATCTATTCTCCTGAAACATGCATGCACGGGCTTGCCTGCACCCTTCCAGCAGGGCGAGCGGCCATCTTCTCATCCTCATTACCGGATTATTTGCCTTTCCTCCCTTTCTCCTCCTCTTTAATAGGCTACCGACAGGCTTTGCTCTGAGGCCTTATTGTTGAATTAACCGTGCATGCGCCTACCCGAAGAGTTTGTTTTTCTCCCCCTACTTGTTTTTTGTGCTCTCCTTTTGTTGTGTATTAGCCCCCTGTACTTTGCACTTATTAGCGCAGTCAGTGGCCACAATCGCCGAGGGGCCGCCATGATTAGGAACGGTAAGGCCAGCCGCTCCCTCAGGGGGTCATTGTGTTGGATGGAGAGCTTTTCCATCATCAGGTGGGTACAAACATACTGCGCTGACCCACGTGAGCAGCTGCTGTGTTTGCGTTGCACATATGCGTCTCTAACAAATTTCACTAAATGCTTTTTCCATTATGAATTATATGCTGAGCTGACTTGAGCTGAATAATTCTGCTTTACAGCAGAATTTGAAGCAGAAGATTCTGTTATATTACTGTTTGATGTATAAAGCACTATATAAATGAAGGTGACTTGACGAATGACCTGAAGGTGATGATATTGAAAGAACCTCTAATAAAGCCTGCGAAAACAGCTTGTGTAGATGACATCAACCTGGAGGTCAGGCTGCAGATTCTTTATTAGTCGTGCAATGCCAACAACAAGCCAAACATCAAATTGAAACACAATGAAGACAATGCCAAGGACGAAACATTATTACCTAAAAATCACATTTGAAAGTTCTTGCAGATTCTTCACTATGGCTCTCACTAGTCATGTAATGCCAACAACTGCCTAGATGAAGAAGCCAAGCAGCAGATTGAAACACAATGCATCCGACGTGACCTTAATCAAAACAATGCCATGGACGGAATTATATTTATTACCTAAAAATCATTCAACAAATTAAGGCATTTTTGTAGCTGAAACAGTAGAGCTGCACCCAATGTCATGGGTTCGATTCGCAGGGAATGCATGAACTGATAAATTCTAGTCTACAGCTTAAATGCAATTTAAGTCAGTTTGGATAAAATGCATAAATGTTAAAACAGATTGCATATTAAACTTTTCGGTGGTTGGTTAAGGACCACACAAATCAAGAAGTCCTGTCGCTAAGGAACACCTGTGAAAACAGCTTGAACAAATGACATCAATCTGGAGGTCCGATCTCAGATTCTTCACCACGGCTTTCACTAGTCATGTAATGCCAACAACTGCTTAGATGAAGAAGCCAAGCAGCAGATTGAAACACAATGCATCTGATGCGACCTTAATCAAAACAATGCCATGGACAAAATATTACCTAAAAAATCATTTGACAGATTAAGGCATTTTTTGTTGCTGTAACAGTAGAGCTGCACCAAGGTCATGGGTTCAATTCCCAGGGAATGCATGAACTGATAAACTCTAGTCTACACCTTAAATGCAATTTAAGTCAGTTTGGATAAAGTGCATAAATGTTAAAACAAATTGCATATTAAAGTTTTCAAAGGTTGGTTAAGGACCACACAAATCAAGAAGTCCTGTCGCTAAGGAACGTGTTTGCCAGCCAGGTCTAATCTAATCACTGTCAATGACAGATCGAGGCAGCTTCTGTAAGTGAGCACTAGTCTGGGGACTTTACCTAATGCCCGGCACTGTCACATCAATGATGTGGTCACCGCACAGCAAATGACAACGAAATTATTGCCAGCCTGGATACGGGGACAAGGGAAGGCCGCCCCAGTCAGAAGAGATTGCTTTCTTGGGTGAATATAAGAGGAAGACGGCGAGCTGATGGACAACAGAGTAAACACGGCGAGAGGCCGAGGTTATTTGCGATTCATGACAGGTAGTGGCTTACATTACAGTGTCACTAAAAATTTCATGGGAATGCATTTAAGATGGCCCTTGAGTTATTTATAAGTTGTTTGCCAGATGCCAGATGAAATTCATACGAAGAAGTCAAGCCGAAATATGACGTCTTTCTTTGTCGAATTGGGAGGATATTCAGAGGGAAAGCGTTCTAATCAACGCCTCGGCTCTCTAATAGGCGCAGACTGCATTGTTTGATGCTGACATAACCACTGACCGCCGCGGTCCCCCGCGGTTGCAGCTGAGGCCTGTCAGAAAGCATCAGGCAGCTCTTTGGAAAAGAAAGACGGCTGGTGGGCTGGCGTGGGCTGTGGACAGTTGTGGCTTTTAAACCCTTATTAGCCTCTGTGCAGACGACTCCGGGCCCATGTCGTCCCCTGAGATGCACTCCCACACCTCTCATTATTGATGTCCTTTTAGGTCTCCTGCTCAGGTGTCACCGATGTTCTCCTTGTCAGCCTAGTAAAGGAGCCAGATTTACCTGCATATGCGCTGACCCTCTAAATACGCTTTCTCTCTTGAATTGATGCAAAATCGAAGCCTGACATTTCAGGTGCCCACATCAGAGTATGGGCCAATTATCCGTGCCCTCCTTTCATGGTTGACTCAAGTCAGTCTGTGATATTATTAGTAGTATTATGCACGCGGCATTCTATTATTTACAAGCGAATGATGAGTTTTGTACGCGATAAGTTCCCTAAGTTTTTAAGAGGTGTTAATTGAAGATATGCACCTAATAAAAGTAAATCAATAAAAGTTCTTTCATACAAAGGTGCATTGGAGAGAGTAAATTAGAGCAATTTACTGGCTTTATTTTCCACACCTGACACCACAAAAGCAAGGCTAATGAGGACAGTGGCCTTTCAGGTAGGAAAGGGTCTGTTTGGTTCACTTTGCGACAGTATAGCTTTGCTGAACTTGAACCTGCTCTAATTATGGCGTCCGTATAAGCAGCAATAACAGACCAATGGACACCAAATTAATTAGCATTTTAATTAAGAATTCTTATAAAATATGTCTTGTTCTACTTTTAGCTTCCTTCTGGCAATCACTCCAAAGGTGAAGCACCATAAAGAGAAAAAAAAAAAAAAAAAAAACAACGATCACCCTGACTTTTCCCAGCTGCAAACATCTCAGATAATTTCTACATGAATAATCTTTTTTATGCATTTACTCTGTTTTAATAGTCAATAGATTACACACCCTGGCTCTGTTCTAAAACCTAGTGAGCATCTAAATAGGCAGCATTTTAAAACTGTAAAAATATTGAAGCATCCATAAAGCAAGATCAATTTACTTTGGATAAAATTGCATAAGATATTTGGACTTGTTCTCTTGGATATCTTGTTTATATTTCGTACTACATGGAAAAATACTTTTTTTTTAAGCATAAACCTCAAATGTTGTTATGCTCAAAAACAAGACAAAAATATGTTTTACAGTACAAACCCAACAGGTTTGTCCTCTAGAGGTTGTATTGTTCCTCCATTTCCATCACAGAAAATGTGAAAAAATTCATTTCAAATCCAATTAAAAGCACTGTACTCTTATACTATTTAAAATACTATATACTTTTTGTGTTATGTATTTTACACTGTTTCTGTAGAAAGACCGAAATATACTGGTAAATATCTGCCAGAACATTTTCTGTTAAGTTTACAGACATTTCCTTTAAAGTCAGCATGGAACTGCAGTTGTGATTGTCTTTTCTTCCCAATTGTGACGTATACATGAGAATAAAATGGCTTTTCGAACAAGATCAGAGTAAAATGGCTTCTCGAACGAGAAAAAATGTAGGGCGGGGCTTGATTTTGTCCATGTGGAATTGATTAGATGGTTGTGGTTTGCTATTGGTGGATCTCATGTGAGTGACAGGTTGCCCCGCCCTCGTCATCAGAGAAGAAATGTTGCTGCAAGAGGGACGGGAAGTTATTCTGGGACGCGTTCAAGCTCAAACCGTAGCGTTTTGCTACGGTTTCCGGGTTGAACGACATGTTTCCTGGAAACGTTTGAGATAGGCTACGTTTTCTCTTGTTTGGTGGGTGTGTCAAAAATGTCAGCACAGTCAGCAGCAACACGCGATATTAAAGAGACAGCTTGCACAATGGGTCCAAGTAAAGTCGTTTACAAATGTGTCCGCTGCAACTCGGTATACACAACAATTGAAGATATTAGAAGACATGTTTGTCGTAAGAGTTTTATAGTAAAAAATATAGCATATCAATTCTTCACAAAGAATGGCCTTAGTTGCATAGTTGCAACTCTTGCGTCATTAGAACAGGGTGTTCAACGCACCACCATTTCTGTTTAAAAGACGTTTTGCAACGTTTTGTCGTGACTGAACGCAGATCTGATTTAAGATTACAAGGACACATGAATTTAAAAAAATTAATAATGTGCATGGATAAATAATTTATAATAAATACTGCAATATTTATATTGTGTATTTCTGCAAATACTGGACCCTAATTTTGCAGGCTTTTCTTAGAGTGTACTGTTTATTGGACTATTACGTCATTAGCTTAGCATCATTTTAATGCCAATCCACTGAAATAAGGCCCTATTTACATTAGTGCATTTTTGTTTTAAAACGAACAAGTTTTGCTACGGTTATGCCTGTCGTTTACAATAAGCCAGCATTTTCGAACATCGAAAACGAGACTTTCGAAAACTTTAGTTTGGGGTTGCGTTTTAGTACAAACGGACCAGAACGGAGACTTTTGAAAACAATGTGTCTGCCCACTTTCACTCTGTGTATCCTTGACGACTGTGTAAACAATAACATGGAGACTGAACTGCAATCTTTGCTGGTTTTGTTGTCATCTTTAGCAGCCATTTTGTGCAGTTAAACCCTGCATTTTTTAATACTGCAGCTACCTACATGCACAAGAGACAACTGTTTACACTTGTACGCGCATACCCAGTGTGCATGAACCGTGTAGCGTAGAGATCGTTTCTGAAACGCTGTGGAAACGCCAGTGTAGACGAAAACGCACTAGTGTAAACGGGGCCTAAATTGCGATTCGAGTCTCTCATGTGCTTCACGTGAAGAGTTGCAGCCTATATACAGCTCGCTACTGTTTCGGATCAGCAGTTTGATATCTATCACCGTAGGCCTACAGGCGATGCGAAGCTAAATCACTGATGTGTAATACAGGGCTAAACGATGGTGAAGATATAATATCGCACACTGAAGAAAAGGCCTAATGTCCCAACTAAAACCGACTTTTATCACCTGCAACTGACCTGTTATCAGCCGCTCAGTGTGTCGCTAGTCCCTTGAAATATTTATCAGGCCATATGACCCAGGAAGTGCAACGGGGGTTTGTGACCATTTTGTTGTTGATGCTGCCGAGCGCTGTCAGACGTCTACAAGTGAAGAACATCAGCCACTGTCCCCTGCAAGCCCCAGGTCATGAAAGATTCAGAGCAAGGCTACTTTTTAAGCCATTTCCGATGAAAAGCACAGAAAAATGAAACTGACTTATGCCAAATGAATATCACTGAGTCGCTGTGATTGTGGCCTTTGATGTTTGCGGGGTCGAAATTATTTATAAAACATCAATTTTAGCTTAAGACTAGTGATGGCTCGAAGCGGGTGCATTTTTCATCAGCCTCCTTAGAGGATTTCAACATATTTGCCCAGACCCTAAACGATAGAAAAACCTTTCTAGCCTCTGTGTTGTGCTGATTTTTTTCCCAGTTAGCAACAGATCCCAATATATATAGTCCCGAGCAGTGCAGGTTTGATTTTCGGCTGTCAGAACTGCACACGATATAAAAAAATATGCAGCTAAACATGTTAACGAAAGATAACAATAAATGGCTGGCAAAGATTATGCATTCACAGTCTCTGCAGAATTGCAGTTCAGTATACATTATGCATACTTAAGTACAATAGCATTGTCGCATCACAAAAAAATACACTGAAAACACCATTGCAAAGCACCAGGTTGAAAGAATCTCAGAGACTTGGGCCAGAAACATGCTTCATGCAAATGTAGAGCCAATGCATTACAAACATGCAATCTTGTTGTACAAACTTAATGTGCATTCTTGCATTACTGTGGTTGGACCGAGCTTCAGTGCTCAAATGCATGATACACCGTGTCCTAACCAGCTGCGACTGCGACACACGACCATTCTAGAAACGGTTTCTATTTTTCTGCAACGTCGCAGCTGGAACAACAACACAAAGTATGACGATGATAATCTCAGGCAAATTGTTTGTCGCTGGAATCTTATCGCATCGCGTCTGCTTAGGACACGGTGATAGTTTTTCCTTGAAATGCCTGTGTTATTATTCAAGCAGCTATTGTCAGATTAACTAACTAGATTAACTTCAAACTGTTGATCTGAAAGAGAAAATTGACAGTACAAGAAGATTGTTTTGAGCTAATGGCCTCTATAGGCCTAACTAACTACTTGCTTCAAGCATGTTTTGGGGAATAATCAAACGAAACAAAATGGAAAATTTAAAAATGGTGCATGTATCAATCAAGTAATGCTAGAAACATGAATAAATGGCTGGATGTGCAGTATTTAAATGCAATGACACCTCTCTGAAGCAAACAAATAGTCATGATCCGTGCACCTGTCATAACTAATCTTGAGCAATTTTCACAATAGCAATCATGGCATTAGTGTAGTACATTCGAAATCCTCTGCAATGCACAAAATCACATAAAGCATGTTTTGATTCAAACAAACCAAAGATAAAATTAAAAAACGGTCCATGCATCAATCATTATAGCAATGCTAAAAACGTAAATATATGAATAAACGTCTGGATGTGCAATATTTAAATGCAATGACACCTCTCTGAAACAAACAAACAGTCTCGATCTGTGCACTTGTCAAAACCCATATTGAGCAATTTTCACAATAGCAATCATGGCATTAGTGTAGTACATTCGAAATCCTCTATAACACCAGAGGAAAAGCGGTGTCCTTGCGCTCTGTCTATAAAAATGAACCCTTAGCCAATTTCTCTGAGCTGGGTAGTACGCCTGCCTCCTCCTCCCCGTGGCAAAGTGAAATGGAATTGCCTCTCACATTCAAAGACAGCTCAGTGGAGGTGATAATAGAGCTACTCCCTGCTGTCTACAGCCAGGAAATAGGAAAGTGGCATATGGGGCCAGGAACCAAACAGAACAGGAGATACAGCCTGGCAAGGAGGAGGGAGGGGGGACCAAAGGAAAGGTTAATGATCATTCCAGAATTCTAGCGGGAGAAAGTCTTCTTGAAGTTGAGAGAGTGGGGGAAGGGGAAGGAAGAATTGAGTGCTTATTTCAGAGACTTACCTTCAAACAAACACTTGTGAAATTGGATGCAACTTCCGCTCCGGCGACCGAACGCTATATGAAGACGTCGTGGTGATTATTTTGCAGCCAAAAGTATATAATTGCTCTGGTGATGCATTTTGTCCACATTATGCACAAAGTCAAATAGTTTGAGTTGGTTGAACAAGCATGCAATTATTGCATACACTAGTGGCTCCAAGTGGAATTGCAGTCTGTTTGGTTTTATTTGAGCAATCTGACACTAGCCAAACAAGTTTGGCTATACTGCATGCACACATATATGCACATATGGAGCAAAGGCACACATGCATGTTTATGTACATTTACATGTATGTATTTGCAAGAATGCACTGCATTCAGGGTATATACTTGATCGGTTCATGCATTTCATGCATTGCAACTAGTTCAAATACAAACAAACACTGGTGAAATTGGATGCAACTTCCGCTCTGGTGACCGAACACCATATGAGGACGTTGTGATGATTATTTTGCAGCCAAAAGTATATAATTGCTCTGGTGATGCATTTTATCCACATTATGCAAAAAGACAAATAGTCTGAGTTAGTCGAACAAGCATGCAATTATTGTGCAACTAGTGGCACCAAGCGGAATTGTAGTCTGTTTGGTTTTATTTGAGCAATCTGACATTAGCCAAGCATTATTACAGTATGTTTGGATATACCACATGCACGCATGTATATACTGTTTATGCTTTACTGTAAGCATGTATGGAGCAAATGCACACATGCATGTTTATGTACATTTACATGTATACCTTTGCAAGAATGCACTGCCTTCAGGGTATATACTTGATCAGTTCATGCATTTCATGCATTGCAACTAGTTCAAATACAAACAAACACTGGTGAAATTGGATGCAACTTCCACTCTGGTGACCGAACACCATATGAGAAGTCTTGATGATCATTTTGCAGCCAAAAGTACATAATTGCTCTGGATGATGCATTTTGTCCACATTATGCACAAGACAAATAGATTCAGTTAGTTTAGAGTGCATGCGATTATTGCACCCCTAGTAGCACCAAGCTGAATTACAGTATTTTGGGGGTTATTTGAGCAATCTGACATTAGTCAAATATTGTAATATTGGCTTGAAACTTTGAAAAACAAGCATTTTTTGTCATTCTGTTTGGTGCTGCAAGTGGCATTGCAATTGCATACTTCATCTTTAAGCGTGATAGAAGACTCAAAAA